>NC_050573.1:555888250-556188250 GCF_011100635.1 Trichosurus vulpecula | reverse complement strand
AATGTTTTTCTTTATACTCTGGTGAAGAATAAAATAGTACTTCTAAAATAAAATTGACAGCAACAGATAGAGCCATCACTCAGCAACTTCACCTTCAAGGTTCATTCCATCCAGATTTATCATCCTAGCCAGGTCCTAGTTATAGTTACCTATCAGCCCCCAGGTCACCCTCCCTTCACAAAGAGCTCAGTACCTTGGCCCAATCTTCCTCTCCAACTCAAACCTTATCTTTACATATAAAGATTTCAATATAGATGTTGTTGTCCCCTCATATACCTTTGCTTCTCCGTTCATCAAACTGTTTGATTTTCCAGAGGTTCCCAAAGTGGGTGATACCACCCCCGGAGGGCGCTGGAAGTATCCAGGGGGGTAGTAGTAGCCTCAGGTGCAGTTGGAGGCATTAAATAAAAATAAGGGGGTGTTGGAAGCATCAGGAAAGAAGAGAAGAGAAGCAAATTTTGACAAACCATTTGTACACATTTCTTCTGTTGTATAACAGAGTTAATGCCTTAGTGATTACATTATTTTCCAAATAAACACACAAAATGCAAGTGGTCAGTGGTCACATCTGCCAACAGGTCTTAACAAGCAAGTTTTGGCAGGCAAGTATGTTGTGCGTTGTCGGGAAGCCCAGCATGCACCAGCAGGAATATGTGCATGTAATGACTTGTTCACAATGTGATACTCCATAGTCACATGACACAATATCACATCATCAAATTTCAATGCAAGGGAAAAAAATCACAAATTTACAATAAATTATTAAATTTTAAATGCCTGATTTTTTTTTTAAACAGGGCAGTAGGCCAAATAAGTTTGGGAACCTCTGGATTAAACCTTCCCAATTCAGCCAATCAGTTTTAGAACTAAGTCAGTAGCCGCCCATCACCTAAGAAAGGCCTAAAACCTATATTGACCAATCAGGAGAAAGACATTTCTGGCCCACTCTGAGCTTAACTTACTAATGCCTTGCGTGCTCCAATAGAACAGACGTGCTTTGCTCTCTGAGTGAACCCAAAATGCCCCTTCCTGTGTCAGCAACTACAAGGCGGGATAAAGCTGACCAGGAATGTTCTTCTGTTTTTGACTGCCAAGTACAAGGCACCTTGAACTAGTCATGATCTTGAGTAATGGGACTTTTCTTATCTTGGTATTTTATGGACACATGCTATGGTATGGTATGTCATGTTAATGACGGAAGAAAAAGATATCCTGGAACCATAATTTCAATGGACACTTTGACACTTCTCTTATCTTATTGTATTTACAATCTGTCCTGTTAAGAAAATTCCTTTTCTCATATTATGGTTAACACATAGGGAGATTATATTTTTGGTTGATACAGGCATCCTGAGTTGGGATTGCTGTAAGTGTATAATGGGTCTCCTTCAGCTTGCTTAGTCCTGAGTTCGGAATTATTTTCTGACTCCGATGCATGCGTGATTCTCTAGCTTAATGAGAATAGAAGCACACGAACAGCCTGATTATGTCTGTTCCTTGTTCAGACCTTTGGTGAGATGAACCCCATTCAGTTTATTCTTGAACAAAGCCTTGGTAAGGGGGAAGCCCATTCTGTTTGTTCTTAGGACAAACCTTGGGTTAAGGGGAAAACTGATTCTGTTCATTTCTTTGGATCAGATCTTTGGTATATGGTTAACAGTCCTCACCAGGACAGTGAGGGTACAGGGTGGTTGCTTCTGGTGGTGAAAAAGCTTTTGTCCTTGTCTCATCATCAAAGTACCTGGTGTAACAGGCATTCAGTAAGTGCTGATTGCATCAAATTGAACGCCATTCATACCTTACATAAGATAAGGGCACTGCGCTGGAATTTGTCATTTTCATAGCCCTTTCATACGGAGTTCTCATTCGTGTACATAAATGATGAACTTTTTTCATTTTGACCAGGTGCTAATTATAACAAGAATGGACTCAGATAATGAACATTATTTCCTTATTGAAAAACTTAGCAAAATAGAAGGTCAGTATTTCTTTTTCTTTGTTATTGAATTAATTATAATTTTGGTCAGTCATTTCAGTCATGTCCCACTCTCCACGACCCCTTGGGTTTTTCTTGGCAAAGATACTGGAGTGGCTTGTCATTGCCTTCTCCGGCTCATTTTACAGATGAAGAAATGGAGGCAAACAGGGTTAAGTAACTTGCCCGGGGTCACATAGCTAGAAAGTGTCTGAGGCTGGATTTGAACTCAGATCTTCCTGACTCCAGACCCAGTGCTCTATCCACTCTGCCACCCAGCTGTAATTTCAATACATGGATTTTATTTGAAGTCAATCCTGGATTAAAGACTAGCTCAAGAATACAGAGAAGCATGTTACGTTATTTATGCAGTAACTATGTTCTCCAATTGTAGAGGTGTTTGTTAGACTTGTTACATTCCTTTTTCATAGTAGAATTGAGTAAAATAGGATCTTCCCACTTTAGTTCAGTGATGCTGAGTTAGGTGAGTGGAAAGAATTGAATTCCAATATGTAAATGCTATCTGCACAATCATGTGAGGGATACCTAGTACGGAAACATTATTGCTAAAAACTGAGGCACAGCGTGCCTCTCAGCTGAGGACCTCATTTGACTGTGAAAATTGAGTCTATTCACCATATCCTTCTGTGCATCTCAGGAAGCCTTAACATCCTAACTCACTCTTCCTTTTCTCCAGTTTCTGATGATGAAACTTCTTGTTCCTCTTTATCCAAGCCTGTCTCATTTTCTCCAGTGGATTGCCCTTAAATCATTTGCTCTCTTTCTCTTGCTTTCAAACTCTTCCTATCTCCTGATCTCTTCCCTATTGGCTTCAAACAAGGTCAAGATTCCCCTGTCCTTAAAATACCTTCTCTAGATCCTATCATCTTCTAAAGCTATTATCCTATATTGTTATTACCTCTCTTGGCCAAACTAGTTGAAAAAGCTATCTATAATCATGGCCTGCGCTTCCCCTGCTCTCCTCAGTCTTTGTAATTTGGCTCCCAATTTCATCCCTCAGCTTAAACTGCTCCCTTCACAGTTAATAACGATCTCTCATTTGCCAAATCTTACTATCCTTTCTCAGTCTTCATCACACTTACTGCATTTGACACTGCTGGCCATCCTCCTCGAAGCCCTCTCTTTTCTGGGTTTACATCTCTAGACTGGTTATATCTTAGGTACTTTTAAAAAGTATTCTTTAAAAATTTTATTCTTTATTGTCTTGAAATCAACTACTGAAATGTAATTCAAGCATTCACTTTCGCCCCTAGTCTGATTTCCCAATTGTGTCATGTAAACAAAAACCAAGTCCTCTGAACATCATAATCTGTTGTTAGCGCGCTGTCTTTAAGGTGGATACACATCATTCCTTCCACTCATCTTTCACCTTCACTTCTTACCGAATAAATGACATCTTCCAACCTTCCTCACACTTCCCCTAAAAGATTTCTTACTCCTTCCAAAATATTCACTTGCTGTTTGCCACTTTAAAAAGAAAATGAAACACGAAGTCCTTCCTTACACTCAGTTACAGACTCTACTGTAAAGAGTCTATGCTAATGCTTCCTCATGGTGTGAAAATAGCCCCAGGTTCTCAGAAGTTACAGCAGTGGAACACAAGCTCTGGCAGCATCTACCCTGTTGAAAAGACTTAGTTGGGCCCATGGTTGGACTGCATGTGTGCAGTACAGCAGTCTAGCTGCTATATCAATTCTTGAAGACTACCTACTAAATAATACGGGTTGCAGTCTGCACTGGTGCACAGAGATACTTACAATGACAGAATTACAGATTCTGAAGTGCTGAAGTAATATAATACATAGGTGTGTATTTTGTATACACATACATATATATATATATTTGTGTGTATATAGAGCTATGTATCTGATATATAGCAAGATATCTTACTTTCATAGTGATGTGTCTCCACATCACACCGTAGGATGTCATTTCTGAAAATATTCCTTATAGTGGATGGCTTTTACTAATTTAAGTATCATGTTTTCTTCCTGATCTCTTCCATCTTGGGGCCCAAAAACATTGACTATACAGCTGAGAATTGTTTCTTTCCACTCTAATTACAGTAGCTCTCTTTGGTTACTACTAGCTAGGCTTTTTCTCTTGTGCAATATTATAATGTTAACACATGCTTCCATCCTTCTGGAGCTTACAAGCTCTTAATCAGTACATTTAACAAGTAGCCAATATATTTCCAGATGTAATTAATAAATCCAAACATCAAATCAGGTCTTTAAATAATATGAGGAGATTATGAGGAAAGAGACAACATGCATTTTCTTTTGATTTTTTGGCTCACCATCAAATCAAGTCAGAAAGAACTGATTACACATATACTGTGTGCCTAGCATGACACTCCCTCGCATTCTACAGATGATTATACTGTACTATAGTGGATAGTTTGCCATCCCTAGAATCAGCATTCCTTATACCTAAATGTTGTTCTATAAGAGTTAATAAGATGTGCACATGCTGGTACACTTTTTATTTTTTAATAATATTTTATTTTTCCTAATTAGGTATAAAGACAATTTTTGTTTTGTTTTGTTTTTTGCTTGCGGGAAGGCAGGGCAGTGGGGCTTAAGTGACTTGCCGAAGGTCACACAGCTAGTAAGGGTGTCAAGTGTCTGAGGCTGGATTTGAACTCAGGTCTTCCTGACTCCAGGGCCAGTGCTCTATTCACTGCGCCACCTAGCTGCCCCCTAGACAATTTTTAACATTCAGTTTTTTAATATTTTGAGTTCCAAATTTTCTCCCTCCTTTCCTTACCTCCTCCCCAACCAAGATGGTAAGCAATTTCATATAGGTTATATATGTGCAATCATGTAAAACATATTTCCATATTAATCATGTTGTGAAAGAAGAAACAGACCAAAAGGAAAAAAATGAAAAAAAGAGAAAAATAGTATGCTTCAATATGCATTCAGACTCCATCAGTTCTTTCTCTGGCTAGTATATTTTAAAGTATGTTTTTCTGTATACACTGGTGAAAAATAAAATAGGGCTCCTACAGTAAACTTGAGAGCATCTGGAGTAACTGTGAAGAGTAACAATTCCCTAGTGACTCTGCTATATTTTACAGGGTGATATTTAAATGTTTCCTGGAAAGGACCACAAAATACTAATATTCCCACTGTGTTGGGGTAAATTCTACTGAAATTAAAATGTATAGTTAGTAACCACTCTCTAGAGTAACTCAACTCAGCCAATGTGAGTATAAGGTGTTGCCTAGAATTGGGTGTTACAGTTATATTCAGACTTCTTACTTGAAGGGGAAAAAAATTCATTGTGATTTTCTAATGAGATGAACTTAGTTACACAAGATGTTTAAAATTAAATATTTCAATTACACTGAGGTTCAAAAGTAAAAACTGAACATCCTTCTTGTTTAAAACCTATACATACCCCAGATACATAACCTGTGATACATTTTCTGTTGTGTGAGCACTAAAAACAGCAGCAAAACACTCTAAATCCTTTTAAAAAAAATAATTTGAGTTCTCACAAAGAAGTAGCCTTTTTGGAAATATCATTATACATATTTCTCGGTCATTAAATCATGTCACTTTATGTCACTTTAGAAAGAAGTATATAAAATTAAGGACATTGAAAAATGTTTACTTTCCATGTTTTGCCAACTCAGGTTTAGAATGTATTTCTTTATCTCCTGAAGAAAGAAAAGTTTTACTGGAATCCAATGATGTTTTAAATGGGTGAGTCAAATTTATTTTTTATGGATGGTTGACTCTTTAATCAGTATCTGTCATTCTTTACCCATATTATCCTATGGTTAATGATTTCAAAATATTAAGTCCAAAAGAGAAACCAGGTTATGTCAAGTGGCCTTTCAGGAGATCCTTACTCTTTTCTGTATTCTGGATTGTGTAAGGAAATAGCAGTGGTGTACCCATTCTTGGAAATCATTTCCAAAGAATAATCTTTGGGAATTTTCCTGGTTTGCTGTTTGGAAATTGTGACACCAGTAGCTAGCATTTGTATAGGACCTACTATGAGCCAGATGCTGTGCTAAGCACTATACAAATCATCTGATCCTCACAACAGTACTGAGAGGTGGGCATTACTGTTACCCCCATTTTACAGTTGAACAAACTAAAGTGAAGAGAGGTTAAATGACTTGCCCAGAGCTACAGCTAGTAAGCATCTGAGGCCTTATTTGGACTCAGCTCTGCCTGACTCCAGGCCCAGCATTCTATCCACTGCACCACCTGGCTACCATACAGCAGAGATTATGTTACATTCCAGTCCATCAAATGATTAGAGAGAACTTGTTTTTAATGAAAAAAAATCACAGAGTTGGATGCCTGGAAATTAAGTAATTCTGGGGTTTTTCATCACTGCGACAATTACTGATATATCTGTGTTACCACTCTTCTCCTTGGTTTAATCTTTCATGAAAGAAAATCTAAGGAGTGCTTTGATTACTATAAAAACCCCCCAATAATTATTAAAAAGGATTATTATAAGACCAAAAGCCATTCCCCCATGGGTAATTCATCAAAGGGTACAAACAATTCTTAAAAGAATTGTAAACTATTAACAACCATATGAAAGAATCCTCCAGCAAACTAATAATAAGAAAAATGAAATTCGAAACAACCCTCTCACACCTAGAAAACTGGCAAAGATGACAAAAAATGTAAATAGTCAATGTTGGAAGGCTTGTGAATTAGTACCACCATTTTGGAAAGCATTTTGAAATTGCATAATAAAGTAACTAAAAAGTCATTACCCTGACCCATCTATTCTACTTATAAGGTATAAAGCCCAAGAAGGTCATTGAGTAAAAAGTAAGCTTCCATATACACCAAAATACACAAAGAAGCACTTTTTGTGGTAGCAGCTGGAAATCTAGGTGATGTAAAGAGCAAAAGATATCAACAAAAATTAAATTTTTAAAAAACGAAAGATTAGACTTTACATTGGAAAATCAGGGTTCCAATAAAACCCAATCCTCTTTCACCAAAAACTCAAGTAAAGGAGGAAATTGTAGAGATGTCAAGGGAATTATTGTCATATGAGGAAGAAAGGTTGCCAAATGAGGTAGGGGCAAGGGGAAGAAGAAATTCTCACTGGACAACCTGCATGTTCAGTAAAGTGTAAGGCAAGGATTTCATATGAGACTATGGGAGGAGGGGCTGCTGCTGGAGGTTTGAGAGGAGAAGTAAAGGTTTGGAACAATTGCTATTGAGGGTAGGAAGGAGACTCAGTAAAGAAGAGTAAAATGATTACCTTTTTGCTAGCTTTCACCAGTTGAGATTAAATATCATAAAAGATTAGATAATATAAATTTGTAGCAGCTTCATTCAACATGATTACAATCTTTAGCTCCGTTCAACAACACATAAATAAGTGTGGAGGAGGCAAATGGTAAAATCCAAATTTGGGGTTTGGCAAGTTGTATGTGGGGATAGAGGAAGGGAACAAGAAATTTGACAGTAGAGAAGAGTGTAGAGTTGAAATGCAAAGAGTTCACCAAAAGTTCAAGATTGGGAGGGAAGAAAATATAGACAGAGTAGGGGTTGATAGCCTGGTAAAATATCAAGGAATAGGGAGAGTGCAGGTGAGAGTGAGGAAGAATGGGTTGGGGCAGGAAAGAGGTATGGGGACAGATGGAATGTGAGAAGATTGGGATCAGAAAGAGAAATTTCAATGTTTTTGATCATGAAAGTAGCACATTGATGGGCAGTGACAAGCTGAAAGGTTTGAGCAAGCCCTCCTGTGTGTAGCTAAAGTGGGGCGGAAATGTAGGCTAGAGTTGTTGAGCAGATTGAAGAACTGATAGCTTAGTGTATTCAAGGGAACATCACTCATGGATGTGCCACACACTGGAATTGCTAGAGCATTGCAGCCCCTGCCTCAGCCCAGCATGACCCTGCAAAGCCCACTCCTCCTTCTCTCACACCTGGAGCTCACACAACATGGGAAAGGGCTGCTCAGTTATCTTCATTGAGAACTCAGCTCTCTTTTCATTGCTCAAGTCCTTTCCAGTCTCCACTTCTGCTATACATTCAGGTTTGCATTTCAAAATTATATTAAAATTATATTATACCTGCCTAAATTAATGTTTTTCAGTCACAGTTATAGAAAAATTAGGTTTGGTAGAATTAATTTTAAAATGTTAAAAAAAATACAAAGTTCACTCACTACAAGGAGACTTTCATACACTTTGAGAGACATAAAGCTATAAATAGATGTAGTCTTTTCAATTATGTCCAACCATAGGATTGTTGTTGTTTGCCCTTTGTTCTCAAAGAGGACCAGAATTTCAGGAAGGTGATGTCATGACTTGAACGTGAATTGGGTTTAAGTGAGGCAGGGCTGTGCAAAGTCAGCAGCCTCACTCTCTCCTCAGGAGCCATCTGGGTCCAGTGACAAGATATAGATCAGGATGACTAGAGATGGCCCTGGATGCATTGGGGAGATCTTGGCCTTTTTTTAAGCCAAAATCTTTCCCAATTCTCTGTTTGTCTGAGGCAACACCCATTCAGTGATTAAGGCTAGGTAAAAATTAGGTAAAGAATGGTCTCTTTTCTCTACTTAAAGGGGAACACCCTCAGGGTTTCTGGCCAAAACAGAAACAATTGTTATTTACTCTCACACTGAGCCATCAGAACCCAAGTGAGGCTTGGGCTGGGATCTATTGTTGGCCAGTCTATGAGAGGCAAAATAATTTGGGTTTAAGGCTTGTAGTCCATAAAAAAGAAATCTAGCCTGTAAATCCCAAGATATCTTGCTAGGTTTCAGTAATCAAAATTTTTATTCTTTTGGGCAGAGCACCCACAAGTAAGGGTATGATTCCCAACCACAGGATAAGGCTTAATTAAAAATCTTTCATAGTCTTCTTCTCTAACATGAGCAATTGGCATTTGCTGATGGAAGAAACAATACCTACGGGAAAGGTATATATCAGTGGGCCACCGATACATGCTAATTTATGCAAAACCACTTGCTCACTAGCTCTGCTTTACTTCATGACATGTAAATAAGAAAAAAAAAAGTAAGGTATATTTGGACCAAATAATTCAAAACACATATGTGTTTATCTCATGTAGCAATGGCCATTTCAATAATATTCAGGATTCAAATAACTAAACAGAAATACATAATACAAATGGAACCAATTTGTAACTGAAAACACATTTTATTTTGCAATTGCTAAAAATTCAAGATTGTGCTAGCAGTTGAGAAAGTGGCAATAGAAAATTATAATTAATGTAGTCACTACCCTAAATGAAGTCAGATGGGAAAGCAGAACTATAATGTTTTATAAATTTGATGTTTTCTAAAATTATTCTGTAATCTTCTTTATACACACAGATATAAATGTAGATGTAACATTGTCAAGCAATGTAGTACTGTCATAAAAACTGAACATAAAAATAGGCTACTTCTGTTCACTTCATGGGGGGAAATAGGAGCATCTAAGCAAAAGAGGAGGACCAAATTGGACAGTAAATTAAACAGAAATTGTACTAACACTTTTCTTAGATTGGTGGACAGATGGGATTAGAGAATAAAACAGCCAGGAATCATGACCCTTTACTGTCATTAAGCTAGCATTCTCAGTGAGGTGTATTTAAGTTTACCCATTCCATGGATAAACTCATAATTTTAATGCTGTTTTCTTGGCTCTTCCAGCCTCAAGAAGTGTTCCTGTATGGTTGTACATAGTCAGCATATTGGACCCGACTTTCCTTGGACGCAATTCTCATTCATGGTGGAATATAATTATGTAGAAAACTCTTGCTGGACTGAGCACTGTAAACAATTGGATATTCCTTACATGACCTTTAAAACAGTTCTCCCAGATGGAGTTTTTAAAAGTAAGCAAAGTCCCAAATTACTCATTTCTGCATTCCGGTTGAAATTTGTTATTTGATTTATACCCTAAATGCTGTTTAAATCTTTTCTGTTACACTGCTAAAATGAAGGTTTGATAAACACTATGTGCCTAAGAAAAGCATAAAGAACATGCCACTAAGGCTCCCTATGGACCTACTGATGCAATTCAGTCTTTAATTAATTAAACTATGAATTGTGTTTATGATAGTGAGCCCTTTTATTTAGCTTGTGTCTAATGCATTTTTAAGTAATGCTGTTTTAAGCAATCCTCATTAAATAGGCAATGACCATTTAATAGATACTAAATACCAGTGACCAACAGATATTTGGGTAGGAAACTAAAACTAAACTCAGTCACCTTGGCTCCTCCCTACTTTAGCAGTAATTCAAATGACTAAGTTGGCAATTCCAAAGTAGTTAAATTGACCATATCCTGGTACCCTAGAGCATTGAACAATAGTTATGGAACAGTATCGAAATGCTGGTAGTAACATATCATTATGAGTCCTAGCTTCCCACTGTAGACTACAAAATATAGGACTCTGTCTCTACCACAGACTGTACTTACCCATGGATCTTGCCCCAAGTGATTGTCTTATTATCTCTCACTTTCCATTAGGCTTTAGGTGTAAGTAGGAGATCGGAACCAAGGCTGGGAACTCCAGTCTAGTTCTAAGGATTTGCTCACCTTAATGACATCTTTGGGATCTTTGATATATAGCAGTGAAAGTTAAATTGATCCCTCTCTGATGATAATATTCTTAACTATAAGTTCACAAATGGGCTAAAAATTATTCTTAATCTAGAATAGGAATATTAAAAGGTTTCAGAGGTTTTCTTTCTATCTTCCTAAGGAAAACATTCAATGTATATAATCTTTAAATAAAAGAATAATCCAGAAACAAATCCCTGTCATTTTTTAACAAAAGATAGCGTGTGTGTGTGTGTGTATATACATCTGTAGCTATATATATAGACATATATGTGTTTGTATACATACATTTATATATATATATGTGTACATATATAAACAAGTAAAATTTTTCTTTTATTTAGAAAGTGCCTCACTGGACAGATTTGGTGGTTTTCTTTTGGAAATTCAAATCCCGTATGTGTTTCTCGCATCTGAAGGACTTCTTAACACACCAGAAATACTTCAGCTACTAGAATCCAAGTAAGCCCCAGATTTCCTAATTTTAGCATAGGTACAAATATGCTAGATATTTTCTGTGGTTTATGTAATAATATCCTTCTGGATTCAAAAACTTACATAACAACATGCATAAGAATACCTTTGTATTCCTTTATGCAAAGGCAGAAAATTATTCCCATCCCAATATACATGCCCCAAACCACTAGGAATGGATAGAGTGGGCATGAATGGTGATTATGTAATAAACATTGAAGGAATAGAGATTTTCTTAAATTTCTCTTGGAAGTTTCCCTATTTCATCTAAGTTAATTGTGTTTTTACAGCTACAATATAACTTTAGTGGAAAGATGTTGCAATGAGTCCTTACAACAGTTTGGGGATACAGATCGTTATGTGGTGGTGACAGTTGATGAGTGCACAGCCGTAATTATTCAGGTAAAGCTAAACTTAAGTAAAAAGGAAATAATACATTTGTGTGTCTCCAAGTCTAATAATACAGGGTGTCCCTAAAGTCTGGACACATAGGCAAAAATGCATATTCTCAAGAAATGGAATATTAACAGACCTTAGCCCCCTTGACTTCTTTTTCTGGGGTGTGCTAAAGGAGAAGGTGTACTCAATGAAAATCACAGATGCAACACACTTGATTGAACCTATAAAACGCATAAAGAGTGAATGTGCTAAAATTGACAGCAATGTGGAGTTATTGCATCGAGTTCACACAAATCTTGCAAAGCACATCAACATTTGCATCACAAATGATGGAAATCATATTGAAGATGTTATTTGTTAATATTCCAATTAAATAAAATGTTGTTGAAAATTTCATTCATTTCACTTCTTGAAAATATGTATTTTTGCCTATGTGTCCAGACTTTAGAAACACCCTGCAGTGTCATTATTAGTTTTTCATTGAGACTATGAAAGAAGATTATTTCAAAGAAAAGGGCACTAGATCATTGAGGACTTATTTGTATTACCAAATAGATGTAGCTGAAAAGAGAAAAGGGAGCTAGCTTTCCAGTTCACAGAAGTCAGTTACCTTAAGGGGATTTTAAAAGGCAAGTGTAACAACAGTGTTGCTAGCAGCTGTTGTGGGGGTGAAAGACCTACAACGAGAGCACACTGAAGGGCTGTTCTTTGGCACAGGTTCTTTGATCTGCTTTTCCAAGGAAAGCAACTTTAAGGGGTTAACAGTCTTACTTTAATTAAACATACATATATCATTCACTTAGTTCAGGGGAAAAAGCTAGCACCCTGAACTTCAGAGAGTATACAAATAGAAATTACAAGCATACATTATATAAACAGAACAAACACACACAGAACTCAACAGACGGGCCTCTAGCTGTCTGACCAGGGAATTACATAGTTACCAGAGAGAGAGGCACCAACATCTGGATTTTCAAAGCCTAGGGGGCTCCAACGGCTACCCAGAGTCTCATCTGGCCAAATCACCAACACTCTTCCAGTGAGTGTGCCCCCAAAAGCAAAAAGCTGACCTCTGAGTATATATATATATATACTTCTTCAGGGTCAAAGGGCATCACAACCATGTGACTCAAACCTGCATGACCTAGGCTTTCTTGTGACTTATGCTTCCTCAGGGTCAGAGGCATCACAACCATGCGATTCAAACCCATGTGAACGAGGCCTTCCCTTGATGTAAGCAGGACATCAAAGACTCCCAATTAAATCAAGATGCCTCAGTGCTGAAAAGCACTCCAAAACAAAAAAAACAAAAAGTCCACTTTGCTTGCCATTACATGCCTAAAGCATCACTAGGGTGTCTGTGCCATCCAACTGCCTCATGACTCAATAGCCTAAGGGTGAATAGTCCCAATTACATGATTCATCTACCGCTATATCAAGGAACTTACAAGAATTACTAATAAAATCAAAAACATACTATTCTCTCCCATTCCCTTCAGTTCCTAGTATGTTATGGATTTGGGGGTGGGGGAGTAAGGAGGACTGGAGAGGAGGAGCAGGAGGAAAAAGAAAAAAATCCCTTTTCCTGAAGCCTCTGACAATGAGAGACTATTTCTGTACACAAGCCCTTCGCTGGCTCCTCCTTTGCATCCCCCATATTTTCAGATTTAAAAAAAAACAGAGCAAATCGCAATCAAAATCAAATATAAACCAGCCAGGGATTAGAAACAACTTAAAGAAATTATATAAAAAATTACATATAAAAAGGAAAAGAGAGCTAGGAGGAAGGAGTTAAATCTTCCATGTTCTTTCAATGACACTAATGGAGCATAAACAGCAAGCAGCAATATCTCATTCTAGCCACCCTTATTAGAGTTATTTTTCTTTTCTCTTTTTCATGTAAAAATATTTTATTGATGCATTTTGTCTTTACGTCAGTTATATCACCGTCACCCCCACTCCCAGACTCAACCTTCCCTTGTGACAAAAAAAAGCAACTAAGGAAAAACATCTAATACAGTAACTATCTGTGACCATGTATATAATCTTGTTAGTGGTCCCCTGTTTTTTCTCTCCCTTCCATTGGAAAGAAAAAAAGCAATTCAACTGTATAAATTGAAGCCATCCCTTTCATTGAACAAAGTATGATATATGAATGTATTAGAGTATTATTGTCCTGTAAGAAATGACAAAAGGGATGATTTCAGAGAAACTTGGAGAGACTTATATGAACTAATTACAGAACGAAATGAACAAAACTGGAGAACAAGTTGTAGCAACGATTTTGCTAGCAGCTACTGTGGCTGTGTAAGACCAATAACACCAGCATACAGAAGGGCTGCTAACACAGATTTTTTGATCTACTTTTCTAAGGAAAGCAACTTTAAGAGATTAACAATCTCAGTTTAATTAAACATACATATATCATTCACTTTGTTCAGGGGGAAAAGATCAGCCCCCTGAACTTCAAGGCAAACACAAACAGAAATTACAGACATCAACAGAAGACCTTGTTTGATTCAAATTACAATTCATAGTTATCAGAGAAACACCAATATCTGTGTGGGTTATCAAAGCTGGGGGACAGTTACACGGCTTGCCCAGAGTCTCAACACTCCTTCCATGAGCGAGCCCAAAAGTCAAACACCAAGCTCTCCTCAATTATATCCTTTTCGACCTCACCCAGGCTGGGTGCGTGAAAGTTCCCCATCCCCAGTATCACATCATATACAAGTCAATGACTCCTGATTGTCTTAATGCTGAGAAACACTCCAAAGCAAAAGATCCCACCATACCTGCCCCATTCAAACAAAGAACAGTGAAAAGTCTCATTTTGCTTGCTATTTGGAAGGCAAGAATCATTAAAGGCACTTAAGAGAAGAACAGCAAAAAGCATCGCCCTGTTTACCATTACACAAGTTAAAATAATAACATTATAAAGACAAACATATAATGATTACATATAATGTTGGCTCTAGATTTTAGATAACTAGTATTTACCATATTAAGGAAAGATCCATTTATTCCTATGCTCTTTAGCATCTTTAACAAAAACAGGAGTTGAATTTTGACAAAAACTTTTTCAGTATCTATTGATATGCCACGATTCTTATTATTTTTGTTGAAATACAGTCTATTATGTTTATACTTTTCCTCTATTGAACAAACCTTATATTCCTGATCATAATATATAATCTCTTTACAGATGAGGAAAATGATATCCAGGGAGGTAGTTGCAAATAACTTAGGGAAAAATTTACTTAAATTTTCATATGTCCAAAGATAGTCAAGATATATTCTACTTCCCCTAGGGAAAATGTTAATAATACAATCTCCTTCTTACTTTTAATATCAGCCCTATGGCCAAGATATACACAGAGTCATATAATTTACCAGAAAAAAAAATTCCTGGAAAACAATCTCAATACTATGGTTGGCTTCATTTAAAAATCAGTACCTTAGGCTAGTCCCAAGTCTGTACAGTTCTGCTTTATAAAGCTAAAGGATCTAGTTTCAACAATCATGAATCTAACTGACCCTTAGTACTGAATTAGATATATTTGCTTTCCTGCAACTAGTCCCAAAATGGTGGTGCTTCTCTTCTCTATCTACAAGAATTCCAACAGAGCTAGTTTTCACTTCTTCCCCTGGCTCCTGCTAAACCACTTCCTCTTAACTCAGTTATTGGCAGGGTAGGCTGTAGCTACCAGAAATTCTCAGCTCATAAACAGATAAACAAATTTAGACTAATTCCACAAAGCAGCCTGAGCAAATTCCCATTATGTCAGGACACCAAATGGAGTTTTGGGGAAAGACAGATGCTTGCTACTTCCTTTACACCTCTCAAAATACAAATGGTACAGGGTTTCCCACAGGTCATCAGACAGATTTTCAATTGTGTTCTGACATAATCCAACCATACATGTACTTCAGCAGGGTTCCTTTCTTGAAGTTTAGGATCTAGTTGGACTATGAGTCCCATTTTCTAAAATGAGAAGACTTCTCCTCATGTGCCTTTTTTCCTAATGCCTTCAATGTTAATTATTACATTGAGATTGAAATTATCAGATTGATTTTGTGTCTTTTTAAAATTGATCCTATTTACAGTGATTTTTCCCCTATGATTCTTTGCCTCTGAACTCAGTTCAGAATAAATCCAGTTCTCTTGTTAAATCACTGTTCTGTTCTTGAGTCAAGCAAATCTGTTACCTTTGAAGGAAACCGGTAGATACCAGGGAGTCTGTTCTAGTATCTTTATGCCACCAAGCTGTCCTTGAAGGATATCTGATTTTTTATCCCAAGAAGTCTGGTTTGCTATCTCTGTCCTTGAAGATGCAGCCAGACTCAAACAATGAACATTTCATAGTCACGGGAGGGAAAGATGGGGTTGTTGCTAGCCCTCATTCCCAAATTTCCATCCAATCATATTTTCTTCCATCTATGATACTGGCCTTCCTATTTTCTATGCTCCCCAAAACTATGAGATATATGAGGTATTCAAGGAAGACTACACCTCTGGTATGGGGTCTTGCTTAAACCCATTTCAGGGTTGCTCATTCACCTTTAGTGTCCTCCTGGCACTCAACTCTCCCCTGGGGCTATATTCCCGTTATACAAGCAACAGTGGCCACATCAGGGTAAATCATCTCAGCAGATAGGCTAACCCAGGTTGAGGATAAGCAACAGGCCTCAAACCCATTGGTGAGGTAGGGGGGTATCTACCCAACGCATGTGAAGACTGGTGGAATGGGTAGATGAGAACAGTTTGTTCCAAAGGTCCTGAAGGTGGCTGAAGCAGGTACTATGGAATGCTTCGTACTTGATCAGACATAGACACTAAGGTCATCTATTGCATCCCAGGCCATCGCCACTCTTTTGTCTGGCCACTGGACTTCAGTGACTTTGTACAGCTCTGCCTCACTTAGATCCGATTCACTCACAAGTCAAGACATCACCTGTGATGTCATTGGTCCTCTTTGAAAATGAAGGACAAACAACAACAACTCCCCAAAACTATGAAAGAAAGCTGTCCCCTCACTCAGGATCTTATCTTTGCTGAGATAGGAAGCTGAGATAATATTTATCAGTAAATTCAGGCTTTACTAATGAATTAATCATGCTCTGAACTTTGTGCCTTAGTCCACCTTAATTTTAACTGTTATAGGATTTAAGTCTATATGCTTAAAGGAATTTATATCAAGTGTTAAAGCTAATGCCAATAATTTAATAAAAAAAAAACTTCAAATCCATGAACATTTTATGTTTTTTGGTAGAGTCTAGAAGAACTGAATTATGAAAAGGCATCAGATAACTTCATTTTGAAATTGATAGCATTATCAATCCAGTACAACTACTGTTGGGTCATTTTGTACTCCAAGGAAAGACTGAATTCAGGGTAGGTAAACAATTTCCTTCTGTGCTGACATGTTATAATGTGAAATGTTTTCTTTGACAAGTTTAATGGGATGGGGTAAATTAATGTTATATTTCTTTAAGTTATTATTCAGTATTATTACTCTAATATCATGGCTCTGAAATCATTATACCTGCTCATGTTGTTTGTATTAAGTTTTGCACATAATTTCTCATTCCCCCACTGCATTTCTCATGCAGTTCAGGGCCATGGTTATCAGGGCCAAAATTCTGTGCTTGTCCGCAAGTTAGAGAAAAGGGGCTTTTTTTGCTCCATTAGATTAATTTTGGTGTAAATAAATATTAAACAGCTGGAACTGTTCATTTTAAAACACTTATAATTACTTTCTATATTTGTTTCCCTCAAACAAAAGTAATTTTAAATGAAGGTAACCCCCATTAAATTCACCAACCTAACAAGGTTTCTCATTCACTTTACAGTACAGTGTATGCTTAATTAGAGTTAGAAAGCCATGTCTCTCTTGAGAGAGGGTGTTGACATCAGAATGAGCCTTGACTGCACTGACATTGCCTCTGTGATTTTCCCCTTAGTAACCTTCTTTCTGGCTCTCACCTTATCTACCCCAATATGCCAACTTGTGGGATGCTGGTGGCTAAACATATAAGCCAGATTATATAAAGGTCTTTATCCTCAGTTCTACTTCCTAAGTATTGTTTGACTTCAAGTAAATCATTTAACCTCTCTCTATTTCTCTGCCTCTGTCTTTCTTCTTTCTCTCTCTCTCCCACCTCCCTCTTTTTCTTTCTCTCTCTCTGCCCCTTCTCTCTCCATCTCTCTCTCTCTCTCTCCTCTTTTTCTCCATCTCCCTTCCTCTCTCTCTCTTTTCTCCCCTCTCTCCTACGCTTTTCCTTCTTTCCTCCCTCTCCTCTCTCTCTTCTCCCTATTTCCACTTCCTACCTTCCCCTGCTTCTCTCTCAGTCATTTATCCACCCATACAGAGGCACAGAGAAATGCAGATTAGGGAAGAGAGCTTGTTTTTGAAATGTTTTCCCAGCAGGACCTATACCTGTATGACACACAAAAAATTGGCTATAAGTAGCAAGATTTAAGAAGATGCCTATTGAATTATTATTTTTCAGACCCCTTTCCACTGGGAAAACAGTGCTGGAGAAATATGTGAGACACCTCATAGAAAATCCTGATGAAGTAGAACTAGAATGAATTTTGGATGCTGTTTTTAATCTTTCCTTAACAAGAAGCTTCTAGTAATATTTTAATATAGTGAAATGTTTTCCTCAGTGTTTTGACAATTATATTTGGGTGACAAATGAGTAGCAGTATAATAACAGAACTCTGTTTTAGGTACTGCCTTACAGGAAAAACTCTTCATCATCTGGCACTGATCTATGCAGCTTTGATTCCATTTGGGTTGAAATCTGAAGAACTGGAAGTGAAGGTGTTTCTTCAAAATATTTTTGTTATTTAATGTCTTATATATGCTATTCATAAATGAAAATGCTACAAAAGATCATATAATCACTGAGAATAAGGATTAAAAGATTATAGGATTGGACTTTTAAGTCTATGATCCTATAAACTGAAAGGGACCTTAGATTCCAAAAGCCTCATTTTACAAATGAGAACTCTCACCTACAATGATTTACCCAGTGTCTCACAGTTAGTTAGCTTTAATTTGAAAGGACCTAATGAAAATAAAAGGAAAGAATAAAAAGCGTGTGATGTTTACATGGATATTAATTGAATTGATCATGTGAAAAAACTTCATGTTTCTTCTTTTCCCTTTACAGAAAATTTAAGTTCATAAGACGGTAATTCTCAGTCTTACTATTATAATGCCTCTAGAAATCTCCAGCTATTTTAAGTAGCATTTAGAAATTGCCAGAAATAAATAAATAAATAAATGAAGCTGACTTTACTTTAACTGCATGTTTATCATGCAACATCTTTTTGAGGAGAATGCCATGACATAAAACAAAAGATGATTATGATAATCATTATTCTAAAATAAATCTTTTTTTTTATTTAGCACATTTATCAGATTCAGTTTACAAGTGTCTATTTTCTTTTATTTAACTTTGTCTTTGGAAAGTTTGATATGTGCCTTTGTAAAATAAATACTTATTTTCTGCTATTTGTTCTTAAGGATTTTTGTTTCTTAATTACTAGAAAAAGCCTGCAATTGCTAATCATATTCAAGTTAGTACTTCTCCTTGCATGTATATATTTTAATAATAGCCTCATTACAGAGAATATAATAGTAGTAGATAACAAATTTAGAATGGAAAGTTATTAGGTTCCATAAAATGAAAGAGGAAAGAAAAAATTCTTATACCTCAGAAATGAAATGACCTGTATATCAGGTAGGCCATGTTAATTAATTATGATGAATACATTTTATTATGTTAGAAACATTTAAGCTAAAGAATCACCCCATGTTTTCTATTCAACTAAAAACTAATAAAACATATGATAACTGTATTCCCTATTATAACATGATATCTAACATGGGAAAATTCTCATAGCTTGTCATCATGCCAGGAGTAGAAGAAACTGCACAGCTAATTCGCCAAATTGCTGACCACATCTTGATGTCCTCTAAGAGAGATCCTCAGGAATGGCTGGACAAGTCTTGGCTTTCAGTTTTACCATCTGAGGTGTACTTCTTAGCTGTTTTCATTATTTTTATTGATTGCAAAGTAAATAAATAATTTAGATACTGTAGTATTAGTTTCAGCTACATTTAAGTGGTACCAGTCAGTTGGTATTAGTAGCCAATGAATGATTAGCACAATGCACATAGCACAGTATTCTTAAAAACCTTGTCTTTTCATCAAATTCCTAATGTAAAAGGAATAGGTATATTAAAAATTAAATTGGATGAAAAAGCAATAAAGTCTATAGAACCTAGATGATTCAATAACTTTATTCAGTAATTACCCTGAAAAAGTGACAAGTAGAGTTGTAGAATATTTTAGTAAGATAAATTTACTTAATTAGTTAATTACTACACATGGTAGGTTGTTACAAATGCTTATTTATAAACTTAAAACTTCCCAAGTTTTCATGCCAACCCCAAAATTGCGTGATTTTTTTATTTTTAAATTCATAAATATCACAAACCTTTTTTTATGTTGAAAAAATTAATCTAGAAATTATTTAAAAATTCTTCTACTGTTTACCAAATTATTTGTAAGCCCATATATATTATGTATATTTTACACATAATATATAATTATAGTGTGATATAATTATATATCACATATGATTTTATCATATAATATATTTGGAACCCTTAAAATCTTATACAAATGTCAGCTATTATAGATCTTATTCTTGTGGGTTCTGATCCTTACTTAGCATCTTACTTCTCTTTCTCTGGTCATAATCTATTTGAGGCCTGCAATGCTAAGTGATATTATAATTAGATTAAACCTACCTTGGATTCTCAAAAGCTGTGCCAGCTGAGTGAAGCTCTGGCTGGTCCTGCCAAGCTATAAAAGCTTCAGGTATGCAACCTGTGATGTCCTGTATTTCTGTTGTCTGAGAGCCAATCTAGCTAAGCTCAGAGAGGTTTTTCACCAGCTTAGCCACGGAGTAATGAATTTTTTTGGCTGTAGCAACTCTTCAAGACCGTCTACTAAGTCACACAAGAGCTGCACTCTTCATTAATGACTGCACTGCTGAAATCACAAGCTTTTGGTTTTGATATGTGGCCACAGCTAATGTTTTTGCTATATCAGATTTTGAAATAGAAAAAAGGAACATTTTCCCCTACGTAAAAAAAAATCCCTGTAAGCCATTTCCAAAGTACATACACGTATTTTCCAGCAGTTAAGCCAGCGTCGGCCTTATTTACTGAATATAGAGATTAGTGTAGCCATCCCTAAGCACAGCAAATCAGAGCCACAAACCCAGAATCTGTACTTTGCCACTAAATATTCCCTAGGTTAATTGTTTGTGGCACTTTACTACTTCCCAACATATGCCCCTATTCTTATTCTTCTCTTGTTTTCTTCTCAGTTTTTAAACTTTCTTTATTTCTCCTTAGGGAGAAGGGCCTGAGGAGGGTAGGGCATGGAGATTAGTGTACTATGTATGAAAGTGGGAAGAGGAACAGGTACTTAAAATCTGACTATATACATATAATTAGCGTGTAAAGTACCCTAGGGGACTGAAAATTAGGGATTGCTATTTAGCAATAATGATTTTCTTCCTTATTCCATAGCCTTCTTTGTTCTACATGATGCCCTTGTGATGTCTCTTCTTTCTCTTTGAGGCTGCCTTTAATGTACATTTCAATTCAATTTCAATTGTTTAAAAATGTTAGGGGGAGAAAAACTGTTCCCAGCAAAGTGCTTTGCACATAGTAAGCAGTCAATAAATGATCATTGAATTAAATGCCAGTCTGATTAACCTTGGGTCCTACACTTCACTATAATGAGCTTTGACAACTGGCACTAAAAGGAACAAGCCACTGAGCACAGGCTTTGTGACCAGTGACTTACAGCTTCCAAATAGTTTGATCTTTCCGACAGCCTTCCAACTCTGTTTTCTGCTGGTTCTTCTATTTCTAGTGCTGTGAGATGCCTTAGTTGACTATGTACTCTAAGGCATCAGGGTGATGAATCATAAATGATAAGATCTCTTTCTATTTTTCCAAAAGGAAACTAAGAAAGGGAACAAAGAAATAAAATCACTTAAGCTTTATTAAATGCAGCTAATACCAAAGCCAAAGACAGAGCTAATCTCCTGACTCTTCTAAAACCATCCACCTAAGCCATCCGTGCCACTATGTATTCCCTAGGTTGTTTGAGGAACTTTACCACTTCCCAACATAGGTACCTATTCTTATTCTTCTCTTGCTTTCCTCTCAGTTTTTAAACTTTCTTTATTTTTCCTTTACTATCTTCCTCTTCATTTTTTATGGAATTTATTGACATCAACGGCACGTTTTAAAGCTCTATTAGTGACCCTCCAAACTAAAAAAAATTGATAATCCCTGCTCTACCGAATGTTTGGAATGTTCACCTTAAGTCTAATATCATAATCTGACTCTAGAGTTCTGATATCATTAGTGTTTGCTCTGTTTTGTTCTCAGGGCAAACTACCTGAGGAACTTATGAACTAGTTAATATTATTAGTACTTTTTTATTTATTACAAAACTAAAATCTTATCCACTAAAAGGCACAAGGTTTTCTGTGAATGATGTAAGCCCAATTAAAGGCTCTTCTAATCATGGCATACTCTGTGTAAGATTTGCCGGGCTTGCCATTTCCATCCATTTGACCACAAAAGCCCAGAAAGTCTGGAAATGTGCCATGGGAGTAGTAAAGATGGATGCTATGTTGCCAGGTCTCTCTAGACAACGAGGCCTGACCTTAATGTCTAGAGGTCTGAGTCAATCAAGGTTGATACATGATCTTCCTAAGTCCTTCACAGAAAGCCAGCGGTGTTCTGGAGCCAGCTTATCACCAGCTCATGAATACCAATTGTTAAATTTTCAGGGTGAGCTTTTACATCTCAGAAATTGGCAAACACTACAAATCAGGGTTTGATTTATTGTTTTGTTGACAGTCTAGACTTAAGAAAGTGATGGAGAAAATGGTAATAGTGCAGATCAAATTTAAAAGTATAGTGTGTAGACATTTTTTTACTCAGGAAGCGGGATGTTAAACTTTTACCAACACACCCCTGCATAAGGCCTTCATGAAACTGAACATCTGGAAACCATGGTAATGTACTTATCAATTAGAACACTGATGTAACTAGCAAGTAACTATTGTTTAGAAGGGGAACTATGAAGGCTTCAGAATAAAGGAGCCGACTAGAGAAATACCTTTCAGTTGGGCTGCAACCAACTCTTTGGAGAAACTGGAACAAATACTCTTAGATTCTTTGTTCCAAGAGGCCATACTTCCCTTCTCTGGTCCTACCTCCCACAGCCCTATATTCTGTGGTATGAATACCTGAAATACTCAGGAACATCATTGCCAAACAAACTAAGTGACATAAAATGAATCATTATGAAAAGCCTGACCATTCTTTAAATCCTTTTATCCAGGATGAAACACGCTTACTTGATTTTCCATGTATCAATCCCTTGGTGGCTCAGCTTATGTTAAATAAAGGACCTTCGCTGCCTTGGCTGCTATCTGCAACTCTTGATCAACTTCAAGGACTTCTGCCTGAAGTTCCCTCCAAAGTGTTAAAGGTCAGTTATCTAGAATTCCTATTTCAGAAGAGAAGCATCTAAATTCTATCTTTTTGTTTCACAGTTAATGAAATACTAATTTATTTGAACATATTACCTTGTAAAACTTTAATTAACTATTAGTCATTTGACATGCGTTAAATCAATAATCATTTATTAAGTGCCCTCGGTGTGCAAAGTACCAGGCACTAGGGGAGATAGACACTTCCTGTCCTCCTGGAGATGACAGAACAGTAAGGAGGATAGTGCAGCTACAGAAATATGTAATATCGTACAGTCAGCACACTATAATTACACTGCACACATGGAGAATAGTGTGAGAGAAAGCCGAAAAGGGAGGAGCCAGCTGATTGAGTATCCAGTTAAGGAGAAGGTGATATCAGGAGATATTGAGCTATTATGAAGTGTTATGAACAGAGGAATACTGTGATGAGATCTTATGTTGATTATACTGTGCTTTGTGTGTGTGATCATTTCTATAGTGCCAGACAACTGTGACAAGCACTTTGCAAACATTATCTCATTTGATCCTCAAGACTCAGAAAAGAAGGTCTTTATTTTCCCCATTTCACAGTTGAAGAAACTGAAGCAAACAGATGTGAAAAGACTTGCCCAGAGTCCCACAGCTAGGAAGTACCTGATGCAGGATTTGAACTCAGGTCTTCCCACTTCTAGGCCCAGCCCTCTATCCACTGTACCAGCAGCTGCTGGTGTGCTGTGATTAATCTAGAATCAGTTTAAAGGATGAACTGGAAGCATTGTTATATCGCTCCAGTCACTTAAATTTTAAATCTTAAGATCTGGCTCTCTACCCCAACCTCTCCCATCAGCGCCAGCCCTGTATTTCCAACCACCATCAGAACCACCATCATTTCTTCTTTTTAGAATGGTGGGTTAAGTTTTGCAACATTTTTACGATGGTTCTTTCCATTTACACTGTTATAGTCATTGTATGTATTGGTGGTGCCAAATTCAAATACAAATGGATACCTGAGGGCCACAATATTGACTTAGAAAACCACAAATTACTATTACATACATTGTATTATATTTTTATTTATTTTTTTCAAATATTTCCCAATTACATTTTAATCTGGTTCTGAGTTTCGCCTGCTGCTTATGGCCCTTGGGTAAACATTTGACATCTCTGGTATATATTTTCTTGGCTCTGCTTGCTTCCCTCAGCATCAGTTCATTTATATCTTTTCTTGTTTCTCTGTATTCATCATATTCATCATTTTTAACGGCACAGTAACATTCCTTTATAGTCTTGTACTACAATTTGTTTAGTCATCCCCCAATCAAAGGAGTTATCCATCTCTTAAATGCAATCTAAGATTGCATTGGTTTTCTTGGTTACCACGTCATGCTCCCATGAATTAAATTATAAACACTACTTTAGTGATTTCTAGATCTGGATCTCCAGCCCTGAACTCTCCCATCAAATCCAATCCTGTATTCCTAACTGCCTATTAGAAACATCCACTTCAATGAGTCCCACCAATACTTTAAACTCACTATCTCCCCCCCATGATCATTATCATTCCCCCCAAAATTTATCCTGCCTCCTAACTTCCTATTTTATAAGATCAGAGAGTTAAAGCTTGAAGAAGCCTTGGAGATTATCTAATCCAGTCCTTTTATTTTACTAGTGAAGAAACAAACCCAGAGAAGTTAAGTGATTTGGCCAAGGTCACGATTCAGAGCAGGGAGAACCATTAGGAAGTTGTGGCGGTAGCAGAGAGGTAGTTTTGGAGGTCTCCATTAGAGTGGTGTTAGTGGAAACAGAAAAGATACAGAAAATATTGTAGACGTAGACTCCTTAGGACTTGTTGACTGATCAAATATGGGAAAGTGAACAAGAGGGAAGACTCAAATGCCAAAGTTTCAACCATGGATGACTATGTAAACAGTGGAGCTTTTCATGAAATATTGAGTTTGAGGGACATATAGGTAGAACTATTCATTAGGCAGCTGAAAATCCATATCTGTAGCTCAGGGGAAATATCAGCTAGAAATACAGAGATCTTTAAATTATCCACATCAAAGTGATAGGTGAAGCCATAAGTGTGGACAAGATTGGCACTTCAAAGGGTCATAATAAAAAGAAGTTCCACTGATGACAGTGTTAGGGTACAGCCAGCTTATAAAGTAGGAAGAGGAAAAGAAGCCAGCAACATCAACAGCAGTAACAACAGAAAGTTAGGGAGAAGACCAGGAGCGTGGGGTGTGAAACCAAGTCACTGTCAGAGGAAGGTGGTGGTCAAGTGTCAAATAAGTTAGAAAGATCAGAGAGTAGGAAATAAGAAGCTATTGATTTTGGCACTTTGGAGCTTGTTGGTGACCTTTGAAAGAACAGTTTCTATAGATTAGAAGGGAGAGGAGCCAGATTTCCAATGGTGAAGGAGTGACTGGGTTGTAAGGAGGTAAAGCCATCTGTTATAGAGTACTTTTTTCACAGAATCAGAGAATTGGAAGGAACCTCAGCAGTCAACTAGCTCAACCCATCCATGAAACAAATCCCCACTAAAACATACCTGACAAGTAGTCATCCAGCCTCTGCTTGAAGAACCCCAGAGAAAGAGAAAGTAGGAAAGTCATCTGCTAAGAGTGTGGAGCACAAGGGGGTGTCTAGGAGCTTAAGGGGAAAGCAAGCATTGGAACAGCCACAGTAAGAAATGAAATGACAGGGAATCAAGAGCAGAATTAAAGTTGTATTGGACCGTTTTTTGAAGTTGTCTTTAGTTTGATCATTCACAGGTACTGCAGGGAGAAATACCGTTGAAATACCCAGAAGTTCACAGGAGATAAAAAGCCAAGAAAGGAGCCAGTAGTAAAATACCTAAAGCCCGGAGCCTCAGGTATCTCCTGATGCCCAAAGTTCAGGTCAGTAAGCAAGATGAATTTGAGATCCTCACACAAGGGGGAAAATTCACTTTATAGTTATCACATGACATTTGATGGAGTAAAATTCCTAACTAGAATATGGTTCTGGATGGATATGCCTTATTCAAGTGGAAACTGATAAGTAAAAGGGAGGGAAGTAGGGTGATGGCATATTAAGAAAAAGGCATATTCATGTGAGGATAACCAGAAACTGAAGAAGGAAGCATGGTGTGTAGAACATGGAAGCATGGATAGTGATCAGTGGAGAGAGACCACCTGGACAGAAAGAGGAAAGAGATTCAGAGTTTGAGAAACAAATCACAACTTTGGCAGACGTGCTGTACTAATGATCCACACATCTGCTGGAGCTCTCACTCTGCTAAGAGTCGAGCAGCTGATAACTTCTTGACTTGCTATCATGATCATTTCACCCTTCAGAAGATAGAGGAAACAAGGGGAAATTTTACTCTGTATGTCTCCTTGAGAGGCCAGAATTGATTGCTAAGATGGAAATGACAGGACCCTGAGGGGAAGTGACTGCTCCTTCCTAGAGTTTGTGATAATAGACAGAAAAGCTAATGTTTGGGGACATTGAGCTTCGAGAAGAGAACATTCAGGAGGTAAATGATAGCTGTCCTTAAGGAGCTAAGGACAAGGAAGAGGGATTAGACTTAGTTCCTTATCTACTTGGGGATAATAATAGCGCTTACTTCACAGGGTTGTTGTGATGATCAAGTGAGGTAATATTTGTAAAGTGTAATTAGCACAGTTACTGGCACGCAGTAGGTGCTTAATAAATGCTTATTCCCTACCCCTTGCCCTCCTTATTCTTCTTGGCTCCAAATGGCAGAATTAGAAACCGTGAGAGGAAGTTTCAAAGTGGCAAGTTTAAGCATGATGTCAGGAAAAACTTCCAAAAATTAGAGCCATCCAAAAAGTGAAATTGGATACTTCAAGAGGTAGTTGGCTCCTACTCATAGGAAGTCATCAACCAAAGGTTGTATGACTGCTTGTTGGATGTTATATAGATGGGATTCTTGTTAAGGTGTGAGTTAAACAAGATTTCTTCTAACGCAGATTCTGTGATTGCTAAGTGGATAAGGTTACCATGAACAAAGAAAGAGAAAGGAAAAGGGCTGAACACAGAGCTTTGAGATAGCCCAGACTTAGGAGGGGACAAGAGGAAGAGAAACCAACAAAAGAGACCAGAAAGGATTGGATAAAAAGTTGAGAAGCAGAATGATTTCTGTCTAGGGAAGAGAAAGCATCAAGGGTTGATGTTAAAGAGATGTAAATAAGGATGACATAGGAAGAACCACTTAGTAGGTAACTGCTAACCTTTGAGAGAACAGTTACAAATCTCTGTTACCCAGAGGTAAGCCACATTATGGGGGCAGAGGAATAAATGGATAGAGATGTGGAAGGTAAACTTTCCATAAATTTGGCAGTAAAGATTAGGAGAACAAACAGCCTGGCCACCTAAGACAACAATAGGGCTAGGGCAGGGTGTTTTTAGAAAACTGCTGAGCACATTTGTAGAGAGAAGAAAAGACATCAGAAGAGGAGACAATGAAAAGGAAAGAAAAACAAATTCCTGGAGGAAACAAGAACAAGGGTCCTTTCCCCCCAAAATATGACACTAAGATATGGACACAGTAATACAGATGTCATCTGACCGGGTCAGACTAGAGCAGGATTCTCACCACCCTTGTCCTTCATAATATGCCTCTCTTGTTTTGTTTTAATTTCTAAACATGTTTTTTCAATTGATGTCTTGTTTTTTTTTATCACCACACTTTCGCCCTGTTCCACTCCCTCTTCCCCTCCTAGTCATCTCATATAATTCAAATTATAATGATATAAATATAATTCAAATTAAAAAAAGAAAAAATACCATGACTAATCAATATATCAAAAAAATTTAAAAATATATTCAATGTAAAATACATATGGACCTCCCATCTTTGCAGAGGGGTAAAAGTATCATCTCATATATCTTCTTTTGAACCATGCTTATACTTCATAATTTTGCAGCATTCACTTTAGATTTTTTTTATTTTTTTCTATTTATGTTGTTGTAATCATTTTTTATTTTGTTTTCCTGGCTTTGCTTTACTTCACTTTGTAGAATTAATTTAAATCTTTCCATGCTTCTCTCAATTTATCACATTTAGCATTTCTAAACAGCACAATAATATTCCATTACATTTACGCACCATAATTTGTTCAGCCATGGTGCTATGCCTCTTAATGCAGATAAAACATCAGCTTTCTTGGTTACCATATCATGTTCCCATGAGTTAAATTATAAACTTTTCACTGGTGACTCCTAGATCTGGATAGCCAGCCCCAAATTCCCCCATCAGCTCCAATTCTCCATTTCTAATTGCCTACTAGACTCTTCAATAATTCAAACTCAATATTTCCCCCCAAAAAATCATTATCATTCCTCTCAATGTTTGCTCCCCCTCAAAAAAAAACAAACCAACTTTCTATCTCATAAGATCAGAGAGCTAAAAAAGGAACCTTGGGACTCCTCTAATCCAATCCCTCTATTTTAGAGACCCAAAGAAATTGTGGTTTGACCAAGGTCACATAAATATTAAGTGGCAGAGTCAGGATTTTAACTCAGGCTCCCTACTCTAAATCTAGTGCTCTCTCCATTGCATAGGCCTTCTCCTTTATGTTGAAGTCATGACCATATGCCCAATCACCCAGGCTTGAAAATTAAGACTTCTCTTTGGCCATTCTTTATCCTTCACATGCCAAGTTCTGTGGAGAGCTTTCAAATCCCTCACTTCTCCTTTCAACACATACTGCCACTACCTTAGTTCAACAGCTGATTCCTCCTACTTATACTATTGTTATATCTTCCCCTTTTTTGACCTTTAAGCTTTCTTATAGTTTATAAACACAAACACAAGAATTAGGCTTTTTGAATAGATGTTAGATGTTATAAACCCAAATCAGTTTTGCATTTGTTGAACTCATTTTAAATAAAACTTTGCTTTGAGACATGTCATATGACTTAGGCTAGCTCACATTAAAATAAACACAATCTTGACTACCTATCTAGACTCTCTCCCCAAAATTGTGGTCCTTGGATGGTAAGAGTCATGCTTTTTTTCCCTTGTATTTGTCAACAAAACCATCGTTACCACCATCATCATCACCTCCCAAATGGACCAATAGAATAGCCAGCTAATCGATCTCCCAGGCTTAAGTCTCCCTGCTCTAATCTATCCTCCATAGAGTTGTCAAAGTGATATTTCTAAAGCACATATCTGGCCATATTGTAATAGCATCCTAAATGGTCTTTCTGTCTTCTGGCCCCTCCTCTCATATACATACATATACATATATATATATATATATATAATTTTCCTAGTGCACAAATGTGATCACCATTCTTTCCATGCCCAAAAATCTTCAATCTCCCATTACTTACCAAATAATATACAAATTCTTAATCCTGGCTGATTCAAGATTGTTCATAATCTGTCTTCACACTGCCTTTCCAACATTATTTTATACAACTCCTCTTCCCACATTATGCTCCAACCAGACTGAACTACTTGCTTTTCTGAGATGTCCTCCCTCCCACTTTCATGAATTTGCACAAGGTGTATCCTTGAAATCATGCTACAGATCTGTACACATCTGCTGTAGAAATCATCCTTTTTCTTCATGGTCTAACTCAGGTGCCAACTCCTCCAAAAATCTTTCCCTGATACCCTCAGCCAAAATGATCCTTCCTCAGATCTCTCATGCTACCCTGTTTGACATGTCTCGGTGTTTGTACTGATCAGTGGCTAGCAAAGTGCCTCAAACCTAGTAAGTAGACACCTACTTAATAAATGTTAAGTTGAACTAATTATTGACTGTATTTTGCT
Organism: Trichosurus vulpecula; assembly: GCF_011100635.1. Taxonomy (NCBI): domain Eukaryota; kingdom Metazoa; phylum Chordata; class Mammalia; order Diprotodontia; family Phalangeridae; genus Trichosurus; species Trichosurus vulpecula. Next base: position 556,158,420 of record NC_050573.1, on the reverse strand, counting down.
GAATTTTTTTAGCACTTTTCTGAGATTACTTCTTTGTTCAAGATTGATTCTTCCCTGCCAAAGTCACCTTCAATTTCATCATATCAAGAAAATGGATACCAGCCCAGTACCATCTCTTCTCAGTGTTCAACCTCAGATTCTTCAGCATTCATTATTCAAGGAGAAGATGAGTATTATTGTTATCCAAAATTGTATGAAAAAGTGCCTGAAGATGCAAGTCTGTCTTCAAATTATACCACTTCCCTTGTAGGACCAAGTGAAATGCAATGTATTTTACCATCTTCAAAATCTTATGAACAAATGAACTGCTGGGAAGCTTCCAATTTGAACCCATACCAACCACAGGATACTGCTGTTCTAAATAACATAGACTCCAGAAGAACAGCTGGTACTTCCTTCCTAAGGCAGAATGATTCAGAGTCAGATGTCTTTTCTTCCAGACTGGTTCAAGTGAATTATGAAGCAAGAATGACTGAGAGTGTTGCTAACTCTGATTGTATGAACTATATGGAACAAGACATACATGTAACAAAAGGAAAAATAACAAAAGAACTGGATTCCCCCATCTTTTCACTGGAGAACTCTGCGTATCCTGCTACCCGGAATCTTAAGAAAAATACACTAGAATCACAAATCCATCCTCTCAAATTACAGTATGGCAGAGAACAGAGCTCATATGATACTTGGTTCCCTAAAACAGACAATTTAAATACAGCCTCTAACCCCTTGATGTTTCAACAAAAGTGTCTGTCTAGTAAATTAAAAGGCTTCATGTATGACAGGCTAGATGATCCAACAGATAAGACTTCCTGGAAAGGATCACTAACTTTCTCCAATGTGAATTCATCTGCACATAATTCCCATGCCTATAATTTAAATGCAACTTCAGAAAAATTCAACAATCTGTATGCCCAGCAAACATCTGGAAGATATTCAGGACAGAAAAGACACATTGTAACTTCATCAAATTTAGCCGAGAATGACTCATTAACAGGTAACAACTATTATTATTTGTTGAGAATAATTTCAAATTAAATTTAATTATCATTGATTTTATGAGTTAAAAAAGACAACTAGGTTTTCTTAAGAATTTTTTCATTTTGTTTTAAAAATCAATACATTTGTTTGGGCTTATTTATTGGCATGTGTTATGCAGACACAGATATTGTAAGAATAAAATGAAGTAGCATACTTGAAAGCATACTAGTTCAAAATTATACAAGTTTAAAAGTATAAAAGTTTCCTTTTTTGGTAAGATAACTCGATTGGTAGAATGAGGTAGGGGCTAAAGGGGCAGTCCGAATTCAGGAAGACCTTAATTAAAGTTCTGTCTCTGACACATACTGGCTATATAACCACGGGCAAGTGCATTAGCCTGTTAGTGCTCCAGCGAATCCTCTAAATTACGATGAGTTACTGGTGGAGGGAGTTTCCATACCAATGAAACCACAGGTCTAGACTAAAAAGGAAAAAAAAAAAAAAAAGGAAAACCAAAACTCTACAGGAAGACCAAAGGAACATAGGTGGCCTTGATGTCAGCATTTGACTCTCTGAAATGATCTGTCCTTGGCCTTGTGCAGTTTTAATATTTTTATCAAGAGTTTAGATAAAGGCATAAATGGTATGCTTATCAAATCTACTGCTGACAAAAGTTGGGGGAGCTTGTATAATAGATGACTGAGTCAAAATCCAAAAATAATGTCAGCAGGCTAGAATAGTAGCTAACACAAAACTAATATAAAACTTAATAAAGATCCTAAAATCTTAAACTTACATTCAGAAAGCAAGTTTACAGTTACAAAAAGGTGAGGCTTAGCTAGGCAGATTAAATTGGATTAGCTCTGGCAAGGAAAAGGGCCGCCTTGAAGAATGAACCAAGGGAAACAAGGTTGGGTGAAGATGTAGATGGGTTCAAGTTTGGCATAGAGGAGATGAGGAAATGTGTGATGAAGTCTTACTCAGTAAAGGAAGAAGTGCGATAATCTACTGAAAGTGGTGTGGGGGCAGGGGAGAATAGCATAGGAATTGCACTGAAGGTTTGAGGAGATAAGGGTTTAGAACAGATGTCATACAGTGAATGTGAGATAAGAAACACAAGAAGACTAAAAGTCTGTCATGCAGCAGTAAGGGTCCAATTGAGATTAGATTAGTAGTGGGCACAATGGCAAGACTTGGTGCAGTGGCATTCAGCCACAGGAGAGTAGGTGCATGGAAGGTCTGATGGCTTGAATGGCCACAGAACAAGGGTATGAAGAATATAAGTATGCAAGATATTATATAGTTGTACTACTTAACTACAGGATCAAGACTATAAAGTGGGAGAAATGAAGCCGAATAAGGGGTAAGAAACAGAGTGGGATGGAGGAGCTGGAATAGGCTTTAAGAATAAAGAAAGGTGAAGCTGTGGGTCATGGGACTTGATCCTGTAAGAGAAGCCTAAATCCTATGAATCTGTGACTAAAGGCTTTCCTTTAGAAAATTTTAATATATCTGTAAAATTTTCAATTTTTTTCTCTTGTGACCAGCCACTTTCTACCTTATAATTGTATAGTTCATTTTTAAAATCCTTCTATTTATTGCTAATTAGCACTCATATACCTATCTTTTCATAACCATATTGAACTTTAATCTTATTCTCCCAAGATGCTAGCTAGATTTTTTCCAGGAAAATGTCATCTGTGTTTTCACTGAGCATACTTTCTATTGAATAGCACAGAGCCAAGTACTCTATACAGAGTTCCACAAAAGATCTAATCCCAGGCTTCCAAGAACATAAAATGCACTGGTATTAAATGTAATAACAAAAGCATTCAATACAGAAATATATTATAGTGATTTTCCCAGTTTAACATCTGCTTGGTTTGAATATTATAACTATTTAGACAACTGGGAGTGGTAGATGATACTAGGAAATATTTCCAAGTAGATTTGCAGGATGTAAAAGAGCTTTACTGAATACCTATAGGAAGTGCATTTTATCAGGTATACATGAGAAAATTTCCTGAACTGGCTGTATACAGTAAAACAAAAAACAAATATACAAAAATAAAATTAAATTAAAGCCAGATTTGAGTAGTCAGATAAATATGAATTCTTGGTTAGACTGACAAAATATCTTTTCTCCCTCCTTTTCTTTAATTTGCAAAGAATTTTTTATTCGAATGGGGCAAGACGTAACAATAAACGTAAACCTTAGAAAAACAACAGTCAGCTGAAGAGCTTGTGGAAGTACCACGTGCTGTTGGCTGAGCTCTTTGAACTAGATGGAGAAGATGGGTGCTGAAGCTGGTTTCCCTTGGGCACTAATGCTGATGCCTAGAATTATTCTGCCATTCCTTTGAGGGCCTTCAATGGCAGTCCAAGACTCCTTGTGGTTTTGGTTTGAAAATACCATTAATTAGTATGCCACTAATAGTATTTTAGGACTCTATTACCCCATCATCTCAAAATTGCCCTGTAGACTATATTTATTTCATATGTGTATACGCATTAAAGACATCTCAATGCAGTTGAAGATGCCAAGTCTGGAGTTGAAGACCCAGGCTCCTTCCTCTGAGGCTCACAACTTAGATGACCCGGACAGTCATTTCCCCTCCTCTCCAGGCTATAGCTTCTTCATCTAAAAAATTAAGGAGGAGATGACCTCTGAGGTGCCTTCCAGTTCATATTATTTGATCCTACAACAAAAGAGGGCGTAGCATCATAGACAGAGGTCTGGTCTTGGAGTCAGAGACCTGGGTTCAAGTTCTGCCTGTGACCTATTTTGACTGTATGACCAAGGGCAAATTACTTAATTTCTCAGTGCCCCTAGTCAACTCTGTAAGGCTATAAATGACAGAGGAAGTTGTTGATCTACACTGGTGAAGGCAGTTTGTCCTGACCAAAACCTTAATAAAACCAAAGGTCCTAGGACCCAGATGCACAGGATCCACTGATCCAGGGTCCCTCTGAATGACTCAAACTGCTGGCAAAGGTAGACCCCAAAGCCCAGGCTAACTAAAGAAGGCCCATATTCCCCATGAGTGTGTGCTTAAAGAAACTGAAAGACCCGTGTGTATAACAGAGATATTTGCACAAACCCAAGGAAAGAGCCGGGTAAGATAAGGAGTGAAAGCCAGGCAACAGAGGCTAGAAGAGTATAGACCCACAGCCCCGATCTCACACCATGCCACAGTTCAAAGACAGCCATAGGTCATTACACATCATACACATATAAATGTCGGCCCCTCTCTCTCCTCTCTTGACATGTAATGTGTATGTTATATATATGTTATGAACATACATGTTCATAACCTATAGGAACCATAGTTCATATTTCTTAATTTTAAGGGTGGTACAAACTACAGTTGGTTCTTTCTTATGCCCTAATTTGTGATGGTTTACTGACTCCTTCCAACAGTCAGGAGGCCAGGCCTTAGTGACGTGTTAGCAATCTCTGCCTGCTTTTCACTCCAGGTAAGAGCATATATTTGGGTTGGAGCATTTCATTAACATTCATTTTGAACAATGAATATACACTGTGCAGAAAAAGTTGTGTTTTATGTTAAAAAAAATCGAAGGAGACGTGTCTTTTCAGCATAGCTATGATGTAATAATTTAGCAGTCAGTAATACATGTGTTGGACAGATTCTTTATACCACAAATCCATTTATAAAGCTCAAACAAACTACTTTCATAGCCACTGTCTGTTGTGATGAAATAGTTTTCCTTTTCTTTTCTCCATAGGTTTGATATATTCTCAGCGACCCCAACTGAAAAAAAGGAGACTAGTGTATGAAAAGGTCCCAGGAAGAACCGATGGACAAACACGCCTTAAGTTCTTTTGAAGAAGCACCGGGCCAGTTGCTGCTTTGTAAAGAGCTTTGGAGTGTATTATCATTGTGTGAAGCACCATTCAAATGTTGGTATATGTTTTGAAAAAGGTTACTCTCTATATTCTCAATGTTCCAATGAAATTAAACCCACAAAAAATGTACACCACCTTCTTCTATAATTTACATTTTTGTAAATAATAGTTTCCAGAATTCATTTAATCTTAGAGAAGGCATTTATTCCTCATTACCCAAAAACTCCATGCCTCTGGAATGAAGTAAAGCAGCCTGAATCACCGTCTCAGAGTCCAGTGTAACCCTTTCAAGTCAGGAAGTTAAAAAGACAGACCAGAGACGAGGAAGTGACTAAAACCGAGCTTGAAAGTAGAGCCATTCAAGGGAGGGCTGACTGGGGAACAGGGCAACCAGAATATATGCCACCTTGGGGTGGGGGGAGGGCAGAAATGGGGAGAAAATTTGTAATTCAAACTCTTGTGAAAATCAATGCTGACAACTAAATATATTAAATAAATTAAATTTAAAAAAAAAGAAAGTAGAGCCACTTTTAATCTGCTACTTTATGATGGCTCCTACTGAAAGCATACAATAAGAAAATACTGTGACCCTTAGTAATAGAAACAGGTTTTGACATAAGTCTTATGTCTAACAGGGACTGCCTCTCAGGCCTTTTCTTTCCAAGTTCCAGGCAAAATGCAATACAGCGCTCAGGTATTCTACCCCAGTTCTGTGTCCTTACTTTATTATACTTTTCAAATGAGATAATGTATGTAAAGCACTGTGCAAAACTTAAAGCAGCGTGTAAATGTTAGCTTTCATAAGGATTTCAGAAAGCTAAAGACTGAAGAAATGGTGTATTCAACTGTATTTATGTACAAATGAAATTTGTTTGGTCTGAAGAACTGGAATAACTAGCATTCGCACTTTTCTTCAGTTTTAAAAGGTTATGTTCCTTAGCAAGTCAGCTGCTTCTAGTGTCTCAGGCATAAGACACGGTATTAGAATTCCTCATAACAATTTAGGATGGCTTAAGAAATACTTTTTTTGTCCAAACAGTTAAAGACATCTCATCATTTCTGGGTTACCAAAATACTACATGTTGATATGTCCCCATAACTGCACAAAATAATCCCCTTCTGCAAAACATTATGGGTGTGTGGTTTGCTAAGGAATTTTCATTTTTGCAAAGCATCAGTTTGCACTGTGGCCTGCAATTTTGTGATTCAATTATGATGACCAAAATATCAAATATGATTAACTAAATTAAATTAAACAGCAGATGTTGGTAACAGTTATCCTTTTCATAAAATGAGCCTTGTTGACACGATATGCCATCTGTAACTGGGTAGGATAACAGGACACTGCTGGAAAATGGTAATTTAATCATGTCTTGGACAAAGATAGTACTAGCCCTTCCTTACCAAGATTTCTAAGTACTCGACAGCATTACTAAAACGACACAATCAATCCAAAGTAGGTGTTAAAAGTTCAAATATATTTTAAAAATATGAGGAAACTCAAGAAGACCCATGTGTTGCCTTGAAAAATCACAGCTCAACCAGCCTTATTTTTCTCATTTACTGAGGGGAAGACAAAGGGAGATCTGAACCCTGAATCTAGTGAATATTTCTCAACCACTTTTGGTTGTCTCTAACTTAACCAGCTTTCTTCCATTGGCTTCACAGACTTTGCAGTAGTCTGTTTCTTAAATCTCTAAGCCTAGGAAACTGCTTCCTCTCTGCTGAAGTACAGATCTACAAATAGAAGTAACTCAACATGCTTTGGTTTTAAGGACAAATTCACTGTGGCCCTTCAGCTCTATTTGTGCCCCTTCCTGTCACCAGAACCTGAAAAGCTTCTATCATGACACATAAACACACACATATGTGCATGGTATGAAGAGTAGAGGAGGGGTTAGAGAAAATGTAAATAGGAAACCTTGAAGACTGATACAGGCCAAGTTCCAGGGTTCCCCATTTCCTCAGGCTAATAATGATGGAAAGGAGACACCTATGGTGTCTTCTCATTTTACAGAAGCTGGACTGACTGCATCCAAGGCAACCAAATGTTCAATTCTGATTCTCAGAGGCTTTGCTAGAACAAAGTTCCCCATACATAGGGCATGAGGAGAATTACACAGTCTTCTAAAAGAAAACTAATGTGATGTTTAAAAGGCCACCAAAACATGCATTAATACTAAAATGACCTGTCAGGATTTTTAAATGGGGTGGGGGAGCGGCGAATACTATCAGAATTGTATATCTGAGAAGTCTATCTTGTCTTCAATTAAATTTTAATGACTATTCTCTCATCACGCTCCCTCAGCCTCCCAGCATGGTTGCCATCAAAGCTAACCGATGAATGTGGCCTTTAGAATCTAGTCCCACTCTTCACCATCACAAGATTGAGACCCTCATTTCTTACACAGAACTCCTTGGTGAGCCTCCAGACATTTTTCTCCATGAGCTGCTGCTAAGATAACCATTATGTTGTCATGTTGTTCTTATCCTTACTGTTATTAACTTTGATTTACTAGAGTCCCTTACAGCTGACAAAAGAGCTTTCTTCACAATAACCTTTTGGGATAGACTTGGAAAATGTTACCTTCATTTTACAGAAAAGGAAACTGTAAAACACCCTTCAAGTTAAATATATGCAAGTATTAGTTCTGTGAATTCAGCAAATAAGCTGTTGGTTAATTTTGCCCTCTCTTTATATGATCTATTTTTTTTTTACTAATTACTCTCTTCTCCCTCAAAAATGCTTCTTATAAATACAAATCCTCAGTTTTATTATTGAGACACCACCTTCTTTTTTTTGAGGGGGCACTTGGGGTTAAGTGACTTGCCCAAGGTCACACAGCTAGTGAATGTGTCAAGTGTCTGAGGTCGAATTTGAACTCAGGTCCTCCTGACTCCAGGGCTGGTGCTCACTCTCTACACCACCTGGCTGCCCCCAAGATATTCCTATATGATACATAGGTGCTATTGGGTTAGAAAACTGAACTTTGGGAAGGTTAGCTGGCTTTGCTCATGAGCTCTCAACAAATCAGAGGCAGTGCTAAAATGGAGAGTGTTACACTGCCTCTTCCTAATCAATGCCTCCTGTTTTCTGTCAGATCAGAGAATGAAACGATCTGAGTCACTGTTAACTGAAGGTTAACCATTTAAGAGCTCCAAAAGCTGCATGGGCGTTGTCTTTTACCTGCATTTTGATATTCCAAGCTTCAGTTTCAGTGGTAAGGGTGCTTCTCCACTGATGCTGATTGTGACCATGGTATGCCATCAAAGCAGGCCTTACTAGATGATGGAAAACTTTTAAAAATACATTGCATACTTCCCTGTTTTAGTTTATATTTACTTCAGAGAATCTTCTAGGTATTCTTCATTCCACCACCTTCTTGGGATGTGACTACTGAGCTGGTTCAGAGTTCAGTCCAAGCCCCTAAAGACCAACACTTGGCTTTAACTCCCTCTTACCCCCATGTTAGAAGAAACATTGCACCAACACCGCCCTGAAAGGTAAGCTCCAAATGACCAGCACCCACAGCTAGTAATCTCCTGCTCCTCCAACCCTGGTGGTTCAGTTGGCTTGTGAAAGTCTCCTTCTCCTGCCACGTCCCTCTTCCCCCATCCTAATCCTCTCTGCCTTTTCAGCTGTGCCCTCTAGAAACCCTGCTCATTGTTAGCTCCCCTTCGCCCTCCATTTCTTCTCTTCTTCCATCTTCTTGTGTTCATGGACACCTCACTCCCTCGAGGATGTTGCAGCAATCTCTAGCGCTGATTGCTTCCTCTCACATACCCTGGGTCTGGAGCTGGTTTACTGTATGACCCCAGTGACCCTCCCAAGTCATGCCTCTGCTACAACTCCAACCGCTTCTCTTCTGAAGTTCAGGCCAACTCCCTATACGACCCAGTCCAGATATTTTTAGCAACCTACTGTTTTCCACATGGTTTCCCTCCTTTCTCAAGGATTCTACTCAATTCTCGGTATCTTTATCTCAACCTCTGACCTCATACTTGGGGACCTTGACATGCAGCTGGAGTCCCACCACCTCGATCAAAGCTCCAGTGACCTGCAGATTCACTCTACCTCAGCCACCGACGAGGGTGAGCATGTCTTAGAACTCAATGCCACCCACAAGTACAGCCCCTCGTCACAATCTCAGGTCCTTCCGCCTCTTTCCTTCACTTCTGCTATACCTATTCTTAGTTCTCCCTGTGACTCCAATCTCTTCCTATTCTCCAGGTTCATCACCCCTGGCCTCACTTTACTATCTTCAGTCTTGACTCTACAGGTGCCCAGTTCAAATACATCCTATCCTTTGCCCTTGACTCACCCCCTTGTTTCATCACCATCCCCCACCCTCCAATCCTCCGCCCAGGATCAGCTATTACCACTATCTGCCTTTCTCCATTCGTACTTCCAAGCTGCTCAACCCCTCTAGAAGAATTCACCCAATACACTAGCTTGATCCACTACAAATTTATATTATTTTATGTTAACTGGATCCTCACTGCTGAACAGCAAAGCATATTCTTTGTTGTTGATTTCCTCTGTCTTCAGTGGCTGTTCCAAACCTTCCCTTCTCTCCTCAAATCTCCACTTCCATTTCTTTCAGCAGATAGCTTTGTCTCTTTGTTTACTGAGGAGATAAGAGACCATATGGTGCATTTTCTTCCGACTCCATACCTGATTCAGCGTGGTGCAACATTTCAAATAAGATCCAGTCCAACTTATTCAATGTGTAATGGCCTGAAGGTTGTGCCCAGACACTCACAAGTCACCATCTGGGCAATGAACACTCTTTATTCAATGTTTCATCAAGTATCAACATCAAGCAAGGAATAAAACAGGGAGACAGTTCACCGACCTCATGAAGTGAGCATGTGTGTGTGTGTGCGCGTGCACATGCGTGTGTATACATATTAAAACATCTCTATTGGTGAAAAGGGCCTACATTTGTTCCTCTTTTGCATCAACACTGGGATGCTTACATTAAGCCTTGGACCCGCACTCTCTGCTTAATGAGATCCTTCTAACCATTCAGTCACAAAAAAAGGTGAAGAATGCTTAATTTTATACTGAACATCAGCGTTTCTGAATGTCTCAAGGTCATTATAAAAATCAATTACTGATCTGTAGACATAGGAGTGCAGTGCTCCTATGTTAAATACCACGGCATTACTGTGCTCTCTTAGTGATGGATCCTTTCCCATCTGTTCTCCCATCATTTCTTGCTGCTATCGGGCCTTTTTCTAGATCTAATCTCATCTTTTCTAACTGATGACTTGTAGTTTCTGCTTCTGCTTTCTGCCCTTTTCTTCCCGTGCGTGTGTGTGTGTGTGTGTGTGTGTGTGTGTGTGTGTGTGTGTGTTCTGGAGACTTTTACAAAACTCTACACAGTCTGAAAAAGAGATTTCATCCTTTTTGTCCCATGATAAAACAGGAGCCTATAAAAGTTTTAAAATGACAATTACCATAGAATCATGGCATTTTTCAGTGATAAGAAAAGATGGTCAAAAGCATTATGGAAAATTTTATTTTTAATCCTCTAAGAAGCTATTACAAAAAAAAGTAAACAAAAAGAAAAAAACATAAAAGAATAAAAGTATCCTTTTTAAAGTATCCTGTATAAAACAAAGGCACACCACCAAAACTACAAGAGCAACAGATGCTTAAGAATTAAAAATGTCTTCCTAGTTTTGTTAGTTTTCTATGACTCCCTGTTTACATTCATTTTCTAATGTTCTCTTAGTCATGCTTTAAACATTTTTTCCCCAAAACAAAATTTTTAAATGCAGTACCTGTTTAAGCATAAATAAAACCATGAAATAAACTGAACAGCACACAAGGACCAATTATATCTGAATGAAGCAATTTAATATGATAATGTTGGTCTTTCAAAACAAGCTACTTAAGAAATAGCTACTGTGTTTAGTGTTAAAATATTTTATCTTCTGCTTTAGAAAAATCAAGATGCCACTTGATTAGTAAAGCCAGTAATCTGCACTTGGGTGTGTTCCCTTAGAAAATGCACATTTTAAAGAGGGCGGAAAACACTTGCTGGAAAATAAAAACCTTTAGGCACAACAAGTTACAATGAAAATAATTTTTTAATAAAAGAAAATGTTTTCTTTACTTAAGTAAAAATAGGCTGTTAAAAATATAGCAACAGTCATAACTGAGTTATGAGAGGTGAGTAGTTTTGTTGAAGTGAAATGGTGTGTGTGTGTCATTTAAAGTATAGAATGTTTTACAAGAACTGCCCCCCCAAAAAGCAAGTTAATTATTACATGTGGGTCTATTCCTTTATGCATCTAGAAACTTCCATTCATTCCTCAAGGCATTTGACTTCAGGGGCTGGTAATGGAAAGGACTCAAATATCTAAAAGTTGTTTGGCCACCAAAAAAAAAAAATTTCTTAAGACTCAGAAGCAGCTGTTAATCACTGCATGCTTGAAGGTAACTCCTCAGTGAACTTCTTCCTGTTAAGAAAAAGAAAATAGTTTGGGCGGTGCTCTAATTTTATAAAACATTCCATTCTACAAAAATATTTATAGCGGCTCTTTTTGTGGTAGCCAAGAATTGGAAATCAAAGGGATGCCCATCAACTGGGGAATGGCTGAACAAGCTGTGGTATATGAAGGTAATGGAATACTATTGTGCTATAAGAAATGGGGATGATACGGAATTCCTAACAACCTGGAAAAACCTACACGACATAATGCTGAGGGAGCGGAGCAGAGCCAGGAGAACCAACCCTGACAGACTTCGCTCTTCTCAGCAACACAAGGTACAAAGACAACTCCAAAGGACTCACGATGGAGGATGCTATCTACATCCAGAGAAAGAACTATGAAGTATGAATGCAGATTGAGGCACACTTAATGATAGTCTTTTTCCCCCCCATTTTTTTTTCCTTTTCTCACTTTTGTTTTTGTTTTTGGGCAGGTTTTTTTTTTGGTTCTGTTTCTTCTCTCGCATGATTCATTTCATTGATCACAGTTCTTCTCCATAACTTGACTAGTGTGTAAATTAATTCAATGCGAAGTTATACATGGAAGCTATATGGGATTCCATGCCATCTAGGGCAGGGAGGCGGGGAGGGAGGGAAGAAAATCTGGAACTCAAAACTATGTAGAACCGAATGTTGTAAACTAAAAATAAAAATTAAAAAACAAATTCTAATTATCCAAAATGAAAGAAGCTACAACCCAGGATTTTCTTATTAACATCTTCCAGCAAACTTTGGGCCCTTTCTAAATTTTCCGTATGTTCTGACCTATCCTGGAGATGTGGAAAAGGAGGATGGCTTAGTAAATATCGTACTGAATCTCGTGTCAAGAGATCTCAATCTGAATTGTCTTTGAAACATTAGATATGTGTGACCTTGGGCAAGTCATTTAACCTCCCTGAGCCTCAATTCCCTCATCTGTAATACCTGTAGTGTCTATCTTATGGGATTGCTATGAGGTTCAAAGGGGGTAATGTATGTAAAATTCAATATAACTGTCAGCTCTTAATAGAATGTAGAATTGTTATATTGTTAGACTTGAGAGTCTCATTGGGTAACCCCACACTAAAGCTAAACTCAATTTCCAAGAAAACAAACAACGAAAAAAAAAAAACATTCCATTCTCTCAAGTCAGAAAACTACAGTGTAAAAGGAAAATGTCCAGACTGTGAAGATTATAAATTTCCATCAAAAAAGTACAATCACTACACAGTTGGTGGTGTGGTTATTGGCAGCTTCCTTTCTCAGCTACAGGAGTTTCCCGACATAGGTGATAGGTTTAGAACCAAAGAGGACCTTTGAGGTGCAGATGGGGAAATGGAAGCCTACAGAGGTGACATAACAGGGCCACACAGGAAGAACTGAGCAGCAGGGGAGCCAAGATGGCAGCTGGAAAGCAGGGACTTGCGTGAGCTCCCTACCACATCCCTCCAAAAACCTATAAAAAATGGCTCTGAACAAATTCTAGAACTGCAGAACCCACAAAATAGCAGAGGGAAGCAGGGATCCAGCCCAGGACAGCCTGGATGGTCGCTGGATGAGGTCTATTGCGCATGGAGTGGAGGCAAGCAGAGCTCAGTGTGGGAGGCAGCAGGACCAGCCAGACTGGGAGCCGGGCAGAACAGGCCCTAGCGCGCTGAATCAGTGTGTTGTGGCAGTTACCAGACTTCTCAACCCACAAACACCAAAGACAACAGAGAAGGTTAGTGGGAAAAGCTTCGGGGAACAGAGTTCGTGGTTCGGCCACCACCCCAGGGGCAGCGGGGGAGGTGCAGCTACAGCTGCAGTTACTTCCGGCCCCAGGCCCACGTGGTGGGAGGAATTAAGTGGCGGATCAGAGCAGGAGTGCAGAGCCTGCTGAAGATTTGCATCAGGTCCAGGTTGGTGGTTCTTAAGGAGGGAGGAGTACTGGGGTGGCAGAGCTGGCTGTATAGAAATAGCTCTGAAATCAACGGCACATCCCCCCCAGGCTTGGAACAAGGTACTCTTTGCTCTACAAGCAGTCATACCCCGATGAAAAACTGAAGGGTCAAGTAAGTTGGCTGGGAAAATGGCCAGGCAGCGAAAACGCACCCAGATTCAGTCTCAGACTTTGGAATCTTTCTTTGGTGACAAAGAAGACCAAAACATAGGGCCCGAAGAAGTCAACAAAGTGCAATAGCCTACATCAAAAGCCTCCAAGAAAAACATGAACTGGCCTTAGGCCATGGAATAGCTCAAAAAGGATTTGGAAAAGCAAGTTAGAGAAATAGAGGAAAAACTGGGAAGAGAAATGAGAAGCATGCAAGAAAACCATGAAAACCAGTCAATGACTTGCTAAAAGAGACCCAAAAAAAATACTGAAAAAAATATTGAAGAAAACAACACTTTAAAAAAATAGACTAACTCAAATGGCAAAAGAGCTCCAAAAAGCCAATGAGGAGAAGAATGTCTTGAAAGGCAGAATTAGCCAAATGGAAAAGGAGATCCAAAAGACCACTGAAGAAAATGCTACCTTAAAAATGAGACTGGAGCAAGTGGAAGCTAGTGACTTTATGAGAAATCAGGATATTATAAAACAGAACCAAAGGAATGAAAAAGTGGAAGACAATGTCAAATATCTCATTGGAAAAACCACTGACCTAGAAAATAGATCCAGGAGAGATAATTTAAAAATTATTGGACTACCTGAAGGCCATGATCAAAGAAAGAGCTTAGATATCATCTTTCAAGAAATTATCAAGGAGAATTGCCCCGATATTCTAGAGCCAGAGGGTAAAGTAGAAATTGAAAGAATCCACAGATCGCCTCCTCAAATAGATCCCAAAGAGAAAACTCCTAGGAACATTGTCGCCAAATTCCAGAGCTCCCAGGTCAAGGAGAAAATACTGCAAGCAGTCAGAAACAATTTGAATATTGTGGAAAAACAATCAGGATAACACAGGATCTGGCAGCTTCCACATTAAGGGACTGAAGGGCTTGGAATACGATATTCCGAAGGTCAATGGAGCTAGGATTAAAACTAAGAATCACCTACCCAGCAAAACTGAGTATCATGCTCCAAGGCAAAATATGGACTTTCAACAAAATAGAGGACTTTCAAGCTTTCTTGATGAAAAGACCAGAGATGAATAGGAAAATTGTTAAGGTAGGACTTTGCTTCCAGTGAAGAGCATACTGTCCCAAGCTTCAGGGGTTTTGTGCAACTGTTTTTAGAGATACTTCTAGGGACCTCTAAGTTTTCAGTTCCTCCAAGGTAGCATGAGCTCTTTTCTGCCCTGGAACTGTGAGGAGGGTTCCCTCTGTACTGCTGCCACAAGCTCTGCCAGTGCTCCTCCCCACCCCAGGACTGCAACCCAGATCCAAGTACGGGCAAAGCAACAGAGTCCTGCCTCAGTGCCAGCAGAGAGACCCACGTAACCTCCTCCTGATCATCTGATCAAAGGCTCTACCATCTGTGGGCTGAGAGCTCCGGAAGCATTCATTTTATAGTGCACAAAGTGCTCTACGACACTTCGGTGAAGTAGGTGACAGCAGCGTTATCACGTCCATTTTACAGATGGGGAAACTGGCCTTCACTGAGATTAAGGGATTCTTCACTCACGAGCACAGTTAGTGCACAGCAGAGCTGACAAGGAAATCTACGTCTCCTGGATGGGCTTTCCGCTAGACCAGTGCTGTCAAACTGAAATAAAAACAGGGGCCGCTAAACCTTACATGAGGGTCCCTGCGGGCCACAGAGTGACTTAGAAAACTGGGTGTGTGTTGTACATTGTATGTATTATATTTGTGTGTTATATGTGATTTCTACATGTGTGTATTATATATGTATATATACATTTTGTTGCTTAGTTGTTTCAGTCATATTCAATTCTTCATGGCCCCATTTAGGGATTTTCTTGGCCAAGATACTAGAGTGGTTTGACTTTTCCTTTTCCAGCTCATTTTACAGATGAGGAAACTGAGGCAAACCAGGGTTAAGTG
The DNA here is from genome assembly GCF_011100635.1 of Trichosurus vulpecula. Taxonomy (NCBI): domain Eukaryota; kingdom Metazoa; phylum Chordata; class Mammalia; order Diprotodontia; family Phalangeridae; genus Trichosurus; species Trichosurus vulpecula. The sequence continues at coordinate 556,143,111 of NC_050573.1, read as the reverse complement.
ACTTGCACAGGGTCACATAGCTAGTAACAGAGTTTTCCTGACTCCAGGCCCAACACTTTGCCACCTAGTTGAATTCAAATCCGATCTCTACCTTTGTGACTTCGGGCAACTCACTTTGTGGACCCCCATTTCCTCATCTGTAAAATGAAAGGATTAGACTGGGTGGTCTCTAAGATCCCTTTTCCAGTCCTAAATCTGTGATCTATGGATTTGGCTGCTTTGACTTTATATCCTCCCAATCAGCAAATGGCAGAGATTACCACCAAACCTGTGTGGAGGCGCCTGAAAACGTCAAAGGCATTCAGAGATAAAAAATGAGCCCCAGTAAGGCACCCAATGGAGTTACCTGTCGTCAGAGTAAAACACAGGACCGGGGCTCTCGGAAGGGGTTGCTCCCTGCTGGAACTCCTACCAGAAGAGCATCTTTGCAGGCATTCTGCATGCAATACTGCTGGAGCTCCGCAGCAGCCTGAGAGACCTGAGAGGGGCAAGAAGAGAACAGTTATGTCTTAGAGACGTCTGTCTCCCTTCCACCATTCCCACAAGCAAAGCAGAGGACACGCCCTTCAAGAACCAACTCCTACTCCATTATAAGAAGCATTCTGAACCTTGATTACTGTTATTTCAATATAACTGGTTTCCTTTATAATCCTATGTATTTTATTTTATGCACTGAAAAACATCATCCTGGGAAGGAGTTCACCGGCATCACCAGACCGCCACGGGTATATGACATACGAAGGAGATTAAGAACCTTTGCATTACATGGATGAACCTACAGAAAGCCGCAGCAACCAAACTCCTAAAAGCAGGGAAGTGGGGAGTGGGGAAGGGTAGAAACGGGTGGAGAATGGTCTTCCTGGGAACTATTTGAGATTTTCTCAGTGAAGGGAATGATAACCACACCTTTGAAGATTTAGAGAAACAGCAATTGTTTGGAGTTTTGTCTCTATTATACAACACAGGGGCAAACTAATTTTGGGGGACTGGTTTTCTAGCAAATATACAACTCTTAGCAGCCCCATATAATGTTCACCTGAAGAAAGTAAATAAGTTGTTTCAAGGCACCAAAAAAGGGGGTGGAAGTTGGTGGAGAGAGAAAGGAGAACAGAAGAGAAAAAGGAAAGAGAGAGAAAGTTTTTGTCTCTCATCCAGAGAAAGTAAGCACTTTATTCAGAATTTAAAATCCGGTACCTTGTAGATTAAGTACCCAGTTATCCTATCTTGTAATAAAGGTAATCGCAGTGAAGATCAGTTTCCTCCTCTGTAAAATGGAGATGATAAGGCTTCTGTAACCTACTTTAGCAAAGTGTCGTAAAGCACTCTGTGAACTATAAAATAATCATGATTCAGACTTCTCAGAGAAGGAACTTTGGAGCACTGGGGTTTTTTCTTATTCTTATTTTAACTGGTTAATAATAATTCCTCTGATGTAAATCCTGCCTTCTCTCCCTTTACTACCACCTCGTGATTGTGATATGCTGATTGGTGTTCCATCTTAAAAAAACAAAAAGGGATTTCTTTCATTTCTTAAGGCCAGACAGTTGGGTTCACTCTGTATAGCTACATGAGATGCTTTCTGCCTCCTAGCAATTTGCTCACAGGTGAGGCTAGAAACATGAGAGTTCCAAACAGTAAGCGATCACCCTGACACAGCATTTTATGCTTTACTCCACTCATGATGGCATAGAGTTGACCCTGAATTCTCAGGTCATGCCAAATTAAAGAGGTTCTAAGTATAAGCCCAGCAACAACAAGGACCGATATAGCTGAGTCAGAACAAGCTCGGGGTTGCCATCAGGTTTTTGTTTGTTTGTTTGTTTTAGACCTAGAGTTCATAAAGATTATCTCCCAAGGAATTGAAAAGACTATGATTAACCTGCATAGGGAGAACCTGCACCCACAAAATCATGGATTCTTGAAACATTCTACCCACATCATCCCTCCCCATCCCCAATAAACATTTATTAAATGCCTACTATGTGTCAGATATGTACTAAGCACTGGGGATACAAAAAAATAAAAAGACAGTCCTTGTGGCCAAGAAGCTTAGAACCTGATAAGGCAGACAACATGCAAACAAACATAAGCAAGCTATAAACAGGACAAATAGGAAATAACTAAAAGAGGGAAGACGCTATTAAGAATGAAGAGGGGCTGGGGAAGGCTCCCTGTAGAAGGTGCGATTTTAATTGGGACTTAAAGGAAGCCAGGGAGGAGAGCATTTGCATGGGAGACAGCCAGAGAGAATGGCTGGAGTCGAGAGACCGAGTGTCTTGTTCCTGGAACAAGGAAGCCACTGCCACTGGACTAAGGAGTACCCGTTAGGGGGAAGGTGCAAGAAGCAAGAATGCTCCTTGAGCACAGGAAACATTTTTCATTTTTTCTCTATCTCTACTGCCCAAGCATAGTGATTTGCAGGGAGTAAGTATGTCAAAAGGCTTGAAGGATTGGCTTGGCCTGTTGGAATTCATAGTTTACAAGCTACTTTCCTCACAACAACCCAGTGAGATCCTACAAGGATTACCAGTCCCCATTCTACACTACAAACCAAGATCACACAACTAGTTGTTCGTAAGATGTGTCTTTTCTAAAATTTCCATCCAGGCTGTGATATATTTCCTACGTGGAGAGAAAAAAGGAGATGAACCAAAATCCTTGATTACTGATTTCTGACATTTCTCTAAGAAGGTCAACTTAGCTGGTCCCCAGTCAGTATAGTGTAAGCCAAATGCAGGAGGACAATTTTCAGGCTTAGATATAATAAAGTATCTCATAGCAACAGAGGCACCAGAAGAAAGATATAGGATCATGGCCTTCAAGCCAGAAAGAACCATACCAGAGAAACACTTGTCTGAACAGTAAGTTTGCCTGCAAAGCTCCCCACACCCCAACCCCCTTCTCAGCCAGAGATCTCTGACTGAAAAAAAAAAAGATGCCACGTACAAAGAGCATCCCCCTCCTCCACTCAAAACCTTTTGAAATCATGCCCCATCTTCTCCTCCTTTACCCCCGTTTCTGACGAACAGATGGCCCTACTCCTGGCCAAGGCTAACTTGAATCGCTCCCTTGGTGCCATCTTGTTCCCTCTCTTCCGGCAGACTGCCCCATGATCATCCTATCCTGATGCCTACAAGTATGTCTCCGCAATCCTTTGAAAACCCTCTTTACCCAACTATGCCCTCAAGTTATCATTGTATCCTCATTCTGTCATTCAGAATCAAGTTTCCAGGGGGAAAAAAGCAGTCTCCACGCAGGCATTTCCTCTCTTCTAGTTCCTCAGATGAGGCAGCATGGAAAGATGGCTGATTTGGAGCCGGGAGACCTGGAGTCTCGGTGTCCTCGTCTGTAAAAGGAGGTGGCTGGACTAGATGTCCTCTTAAGGTTTCTTCCAACTTCCAAACTGGGATCCTAGGATCCTAGCAGTCAGGAGACTGTGAAAGGTGTCCAGGGCACAACAAAAGGGTGAGCCCCCTGCATGACATGATCCCTACAGTCTTTCCCAACACTAAAATTTTAAGCCATGCAGTCCTTTACAGACTCAGAATTTTATTGCTGCTTTGAAGTGCCCTGTGTCCTCAGGATCCTGTGCTTCTCCCACCAGGACATCAGCCCTGTCTCAGGGCGTGCCATCTTTGGTCAGCAAGGATGACCTCCTTGCAGCCCAAGTCAGCATTCACCATCAGAACAGTGGAAAGAACAGCCACTGGCGTTTTACACTGGGGAGTGGTTTAACAAGTCAGGGCAAGGCCAAATGAGGCGCCGCGGGGATGCAGGAGCACGGTGATTGCACACGGCATTGGGTTATGTAATTGACTAGGAGGAAGCTTCTTAGTAAGTTTCGCCTGCTAACAATCCCTACACGTGCTCCTGCTTTTCTTTCATATACAGAGTCACATTCAGGTCAACAAGGAACTGACACTTATTTGTCCATGTCGTGTCTGACTTCTCGACTGACTCCCTTTGGGTTTTCTTGGCAAAGATGCTGGACTGGTTTGTCATCTCCTTCTCTGGCTCTTTTTGCAGATGAAGAAACTGAGGCAAACAGGGTGAAGTGAGTTGTCCAGGGTCACACAGCTAGTAAATGTATGAGGCCAGATTTTGAACTCAAGAAGAGTCTCCCCGACTCCAGGTCCAGCCTCCTACAGACTGCACCACTGACCCGCCTCTAGTATTCCCATAGCAATACAGCCAATAGCCCGTAAGAATATATTAATTTACGAAGTGCATTCCTTATAACAGCTCTGTGGGATGGAAAGCGAGTCAATAGTCTCATATTACAGATGAGGGAACCGGGAGAGTCTAAGCGAGTGGACAGAATGGTGAACTTAAAGCCGGTTCTGATCCGTCTGCTCCGGCTAGAGTATGCTCTGAGGCTCTGGGGGAAGCGCAGTCAGGAGGTCACTGGCGCTGGGACGATCAGCGCGGGCCAGGCTGGATGGAGGGCACCTTCAGTGCTCAGACGCAAAGCCAGAACCTATCTGGGGCAACCCATCCTGGAATAGCTTAGATGAGGCCGTTATTAACGGCCTTACTGCCGCTCAGAGGTGCCGGAGACTGATCCTGAGAGACGAACGATAGCGTGCGATGTGCTCCGAGCAGAAACTAAGAAACCCGCAGCTAACCCTTAGCGGGCCTGGCCCCTTTCTCCCATCTACTGGCGTTGGGGGCAGCTAGCGGCGCCTGCGGTCAGAGTTCAAATCCAGCCTCCGACAACTGCTAGTTGTGTGGCCCTGGGCAATGTCTGCCTCAGTTTCCTCATCTGTAAAATTGGAATGTTAATATCACTCACCTCCCCAGGATCAAAGGAGTGCATACCTGTGAAATGCAGGCACACGGCATTTATTAAACACCTCTTCCCTGCCTACCAGCCTCCGCCAAAGCGGCTTGAAGCCCCTGCCTCACCAGACCCGGGGACTCCTGCGGCTGCTTAGCTCGGAGACATAGCGCAGCCTCTCCAGACACTTTGAAACCTTAGGTTGGATCCCAAATCTCGGTCCCCGCGGTCTTCCCCTCCCCCAGCCCAAGACAAAGCTCGGCACTGTCCCCGGTGCTCCCCTGCTGGGCTGGTCCCGCCCCCCTCTGTACATTTTCGGGTCTGGACCAGAAACAGAAGCTGGTTTGTGGACCCGCAACAAAGGCGTTTACCGGGGTCAGAGCCAGCCTCCCCTTCGACCTTTCTCTGCGCTCCATTCTAAGAGGCGCGGTCCTTCCTGGGACCTGGGCCCAGGCTGCCCGGCCCGGGAAGGCTACAGCTACGGTCTGGCAAGCGGGAGAGGCTTCGGGACGGAGGAGGAGGAAGTTAGAAAGGAGGAAGAGTGGGTGAGGGGCGAGGCTGGAGAGAAGGGTGGGGGTGGGGAGGAGAAAAGGGAAGGGGGAGCCGGAAAGGAGAAGGGTGGGGAGGAGAGAGTAAGGCGGACTGCGAGACAGACCGAGACAGACAGACAGAGACACACACACACACACACACACACACACACACACACGGCCCCCTCCCACGACGGGCTCCACCGGGCTTTGTCTCACTGGCGGACCGAGGGGAACCAGACCCCCAGCACCTCCAGGGCCTGGCACCGAGGGGGCGCCGAAAACGCGTTTACTGCCTGCCTCTGGGCATCTCCTCCGCCTCACCCGATTCAAGGGCCTTCTCTGCCTCCCTTCCCCCGCCCCACCTCAAAGTGGACGCCCACGCACACACTGAGCCCGTGCTCCTAGTGGTGGCTGGCGTTTATAAAGCGCTTTAAGTTCTGCAAAGCGCTTTCGTAATGTTATCTCACTCGGTAACACGTGCCAGGCACAAAGGGGGGCGGGTTGGGGGCTCAGACTTGCCCGGGGTCACACACTGTCTGTTAAACACACGAAGCACCGGGGACGGAGGTTCAAGAGAGCCGGGAGCTGGGGGAGAGAAGGCGCTTCTGGATACTCGGCGGCCACACCCATTCAGAGAGGGGGAAAGAGGAAGATCTCCGAGGCCTCGTCTCCCCCTACCCGGCTACAAACATCCCGCAAACCCGCCGCCTGCCTCCGGCCCCTCGGCCCGGCCCCGGCCTTCACCTTGATCCTCTCCACCCCCGCCTCCAACTTCAGCTGCTCCACCAGGCGCTGCATCGTGGTCAGGCTGGAGCCGGAAGACATGCCGGCGGCGGGACCCTTCCGGGGCTGGGGCGATCCTCACGGGGCTGGAGGCTGGGCGACCCTCGCGGGACTAGGGCGGCGGCGCGATGCTCCTGAGACCGGAGGCCGGGCGATCCTCCCCGGAGGCTTCCAGCCGTGGGTGAGAGGCGCTCCGGGGATGGCCAGGTGGGCGGGGGCTCTCTCCTCCCTGGGGACGGCCAGGCGGGGGGCGGCTGCTCTTTGAGAGCCCGAGGAGCGGCTCCTAGTGGTGAGAGAAGATCCCCGCCCTCACCCCCGGCGCCCGTACAAGAAGGGCGGGGGAGGCGAGGCAGGAACTGAGCTCACCGCCCGGAGGAGGAGGAGAAGGAGGGAGGGGGGAGGGAGACGTGGCCACCGTCCCCAGGCCCTCCGGCAGACGCCCAAGAAGAGCGGGCGGGGCTCGGTTCCGCCCAGTGCCCCCTCTAGGGGCCAAGTGCGGCAGGGCGCCGGACGCCACGGGCTCCCCTTCGGATCGCCTTTGTGTTCCGACACCGGAGCCTGGGCGGGGGCCCTGGGGATCCACAGTGCCCCGGAGCCCCACCCCGCTAATTGAGAAGGCCGAGTGGCCCGCTGTACCGGGGCTAACGTGACACACTAATAATGCGCACTAACTGAAGGACGCGAATGTCTCTTCCAGGGACCTCCTTGACGGACAGATGACCCCAGGACAAATGACCCGGCGCTCCTCCGTTCTGGGAAGGCAGCCAGCGGGCTTAGTGGGCAGACACGTCTTGAAGACTTAGGTTCAAATCCCGGCTATGGCCAGCTATGCAGTGTGACCCCGGGCACGGCACTGAAGCGCTCCCAGACTCAGTTTCCTCCTCTGTAAAATGGGATTAAGAATACCTGTTTTCACGGGGTTGTTTTGAGAAAGAAACGGCGCGCTGTGTGTAAAGTGCTTTGCAAACTTTAAAGTTCCGCGTAAAAGTGCGCTCACATGGGTGGAGGCAGCGAAAACCTCTGCGGCCGTTTGTTTGGCTCTAGTTAATAGATAGGAGCCAATCTTGCCTTCCGACGCCCCTCATCCCCTCCGTCTGGACCCCTGGAGGAACTCCCTATTGGGTTTTAATTACAACCTGAGAACCTGTTTCACAGAACGAACCGATCGCACTGAACGAGCTGTTCTGGAGCCCCTAGACAGCAGGCGTTAACTGCAAGAACCCGGTGATAAGCATGAGGTAGGATCAAGCACCTAGACCGTGGCACGGTACGCAGTAGGAAATGCCGGGGCTAGAGGACAGAATGACCGGAAAAGTTAAACAATTTTGATTACACGAAACGTGTAAAAATGAATAGTTAGAATTTGAAGGGAAAGTTAAGGGGGGGAAATCTTTGCAGCAAATTTCTTTAATAAAGATCTGATGGGAGACTGGGGTCTAAACCCACATTTCATTGGGGCAGAGGGAGAATGTAGAAAAGGAAACTCTCTGTTGCAATGTAGGAAGGAAAGAAAGAAAGAAGGAAGGAGAGAGAGAAAGAAGAGAGGAGGAAGGAAGGAAGGAGAGAGAAGGGGAAAGGGAGGAAGGAGAGAGGAGGAAGAGAGGAGAAAGGGAGGAAGGAGAGAGAGGACGAAGGAGAGAGAAGGAGAAAGGGAGGAAGAGAGAGTGAGGGGAGGAAAGAGAGAAGGGGGAAGAAGAGAGAAGGAGGAAGGAGAGAGAGGGGAGGAAAGAGAGAAGGAGGAAGGGAGGAAGAGAGAGTGAGGGGAGGAAAGAGAAGGGGGAAGAAGAGAGAAGGAGGAAGGAGAGAGAGGGGAGGAAAGAGAGAAGGAGGAAGGGAGGAAGAGAGAGTGAGGGGAGGAAAGAGAGAAGGAGGAAGGAGAGAGAGGGGAGGAAAGAGAGAAGGAGGAAGGAGAGAAAGAAGGAGGAAAGAAAGAGAAGGAGAAAGGGAGGAAGGAAGGTTTTAGAATATTGTCAAATCATTACGAATCAACAATGCTGGGCAGCAACTGGGAAAACTGGACGCGACCTTTCAAAGACAAGCTGTAGAGCGTCTAAGAGGAGCGTGACCAAGCCTGCGTGAAGAGGCCTCCAAACTACGTCATAGCCTAGAGAGGAGAGGACTTGGGGCAAGGGGAGAGAGAAGGAGAGTAGAGGAGGAAGAGAAAGGAGGGGAAGGAAGAAAAGGAGGAGGAGGAGGAGACTCAACTGTCTTCATGTAATTGAAGGTCTGACGTTGGAGGGGGACACTAGACTTGTTCTACTTGTCCTTGACCCCAGAGAGCAGAACAAAAAACAATGGACAGAAGTTTTAGACGAGCAAATTTAATCTGGCTACAAGGAAAAAACTCCCTAAAGTAGAATTGGCTGCCGGTGAATGGGGATTGGGGTGCTCATGGGGGGAATTTTTGGTCAGGGATGGCTGGTTTCTGTGGCCCTTCCCAACTCTGAGACCCTATGTTCTCTGAGATCCTTTCCAGTGAGGACAGCATATGATTCTGTGATTCGTTTAAAAAATTAAGGCTGCCTTGCAGTGTTTGCCTTTTCAACTTGACAGTAAAAAGTGTGTTAACACATAATTAATATTCTACTTGTCTAAATAACTGGACGCCTGTACTTTATGCACTCAAGGCACCTGTACCCCACCACTGAATCCAGAGGATTGAAGCAACGTGGTAATAGCAGAAGGAATTTGCATGCAAAGATCTAGGTTTGAATTCTGATGCTGCCGCTTATGCTGTGAGACCTTGGGCAAGTCACTGAAAATCTCTGGGGCTGTATGCTCACCTGTGGAATGAGAGGATTGGATGAGGTCATTCTGAAAGGCCCTTCCAGTTCTAAATCCTACGATAATGGGAAGAGTGATAGTATTCATGTAGTGCTTTAAGGTTTGCGAGGCGCTTTACAAATATCATGTCATCTTGTCCCTGGGATTACCCTGGGAATTAGGCAGCAGTGATTAAGTGACTTGCCTAGTGAAGTGTTTGAGGCTGGGTTTGAAGTCAGGTCTTCTCAGTGACTGACGTGCAGCTTCGCCATCTCACTGTCGCACCTGAGCCTACCAGACAGAAAGGAACCAACCATCTAGAACCGCTCAAGCCCACAAATTCAGGAAATAGCTTCACTTCCTCCGAGTTCAAGAAGTTCAGTCAGACACATCAGGCCTTTCAGGCTCTGGACGATTATGCCAGTCCTTCAGTTGGCTTTGCATGTAGGGACAATAGCCACTGTCCTCAGTCTTTCTTTGAATTCCTAGAGTGTTTCCTCTGTGCCACATGCTGTCATTTTGGCCTGAATGTGGCCAAAGATTCCTCCATTGGATGTTAGAGGCTCATGCTTTAGACGGGGCACAAAATAGCATTATGTCACACACAGATACAACACAAAAATAAATTGTGTGGCACAAAGGAAAAAGCGGTCACTAGAAGATAAAATCGGAAGAGTCACTGCAGAAGGAGATCTCAGAGTTCATCTAGGCCAAGCTCCTTCTTTCCTTCTTACTAATAAAAAAAACTAAGGCTCAGTTAAGCGAGTTGTCCCCAGCTGACCCCAAGGTCACACAGCTAAAAAAAGAGGCAGCCGAGCCAATATTTGAACCAACGACCTCCAACTTCAAATCCACCGTTCTTAATTGGGTGGCACAGGATTAAAGAACAGGTATACATTAAGGTACTGATTAGAACATAGATAAACGGAGAGGAGGAGTAAGGATTCAGTACTCAGCCAATAAGCACTTATTAAACACCTACTGTGTGCCTGTTCTAGGCCAAGTAGTGAACAGCATCAACAAATATACAAAAATGACCATAAATGCAGGGTGTGTGTTTGTGTGTTAGTGAGGCAAAGATGGCAGTGAGGAGACTGGCCTGAACTGAATCGTAAAGTCCCTCTTGAAAAGTTGCAGGGGTAGACAGGGCCAGATTATGGAGAGCCTTGAGGGATGGCAGAGGTGGTCAGGTGGGATGTAGTAGCCAGTGGTCAACGTGATAAAAGCAGTGTTTGGGGGGAAATGTAAAAAGTTAGACCCATTCAGTGCCTACGGTAGTCATCCAGGTATGAGGTAACAAGGATGTGCCCTGGGATGGTAGCAGCGGGCACAGAAAAGGGCCCAATTCAAGAGATATTTGAAAGGAAAAGTTGACAGGACTTAGGGTCTGATTGAAACCAAGGAGTGATGAATGGGAAGAAGCTGAACTCATATTTTTACAAGGTTTGGAGCCTGGCAACTAGGGGGATAGTGAGGCCATTAGTTGACGTGGGGATCCCTGTTGTGTGGTCATTCAGTCCTTTCAGTCCTGTCTCACTGTTCATGACCCCATCTGGCGTTTTCTTGGCAAAGATACTGGAGTGGTTTGCTGTCTCCTTCTCCGGCTCATTTGACAGATGAGGAAACTGAGGCAAACAGGATGAAGTGTCTTGCCCAGGGTCACACAGCTAGTGTCTGAGGCCAGATTTGAATTTAGGAAGGTGAGTCTTCCTGACTCCAGGCCTGGCGCTGTTCCCCCTGCACCACCTGGCTGCCCTGTTATAGGACGCCTCAAACTACGACTGCCACATTTCGTCTCATAGCGTCTGGTCTGAGGCTTCTTTGCCTTTTCTGATGATTCGCCTAAGGCTATGCTTGAGTCTTAGGATTTTGAAACTCCAAGTGTAATTACTCCTCATTCTGGGGCATTTAAATGAGTTAGTGTTGCTTGCTGGAAGCTGCATTTATGTATACACACAGCATGCACAGCTGTATTAATATTATAAGACTTTTTTGCTTTTGTTAAGATCTTTGTGTATTGGAAGTGTAATCTCCTTTGTAGAATCCAGCTTAGCAGAAGAGAAGGGGGAGAGCAGGAAGACCCTCTATCAGAGGCCTCTGATCCTCGTTTGAGAAACAAGCTAAAGCCACTCTCCTGGCTCTAGTCAGGCAGTTTAAGAGAAAGAACTGCCTGGGGAGACTCCTGCACGTACATAATTCTACATAATTCTAAATGTGGATTACTTTCTTTGGTTTTTCACCTACATAATTCTAAATGTGGATTACTTTCTTTGGTTTTTCACCCTGAGACCAACAGAGAGGGGCTTCTCCTGTGTCCCTAATGGTAACTTCATAAGTGAATGTCCACCTGGGCCCAAATTACCCACAGCACCTGGCATCATATAAAAGATCCTCCATATCCCTCTAATCAGCCAACCTGGAGTGAGCTGGGAAACAGAGCAGTCCCACAGTCCTAGCTAGGTGGCGCTTTGGATGGAGCACTGGACCAGATCCAGCCTCAGACACTAACTAGCTGTGTAACCCTATGGATGTCACGTGGCCTGCCTCAGTTTCCTCACCTACAAAATGGGAGTAGGAATAGGACCTACCTCCCAAGATTGTTGTGAGTTCAGATGCTGAAAATATGTCAAAATAATGGGGGCCAGTTTAATACTCAAGTTTTTTTTGACCAAGGGGGAAGAGTAAGAGATAGGGATAGGGGTGGGGAGGAAGGGAAGGGAAGAAAAGGAGGCAGGAACCCAATATACAAGTCAGACATATACATATTAACATAGAATAAAACTCACATAAGGACTGCACCGCATTGTGGGGCACAGAGACTCTGGTCCATTCAAGTGGGAAGGCTTGGTTCTACCAGAGCAACATGCCCCCAGGAAGGGGAGATCCACTCCAAAGTACCCTTCTGAGCGTGGCTATAGGACACATAAATATAAATGGCTCGTAGAGAGTCAGAAACATGGGTCTAGAATTAGGGTAAATGATTAGAACTAGAAATACAGATTTTGGATTTAATGGCATAATCCATCAATAAACAAGCATTTATGAAGTGCCTGCTATATTCTGGGTACTGTGCTAGGTACATAGGATACAAAGACAAAAACAAAACAGTCGCTGCCCTCAAGGACTTTACGTTCTACCAGCAGAGAGAACATGTGTACAGAGAAGAGTAATTAGAACAAGACATTTAGATTTGGGTCTTACTGGTATGATCAAGAAAAAAGCATTGATGAAATGCCCTCTCTGCCCCAGATCCTACGCTAAGTGAAGGGGATACAAAGTAGAAATGAAACAGCCTCTGCCCTCAAGGAGTTTACATTCTATTCAGGGAGACAACATGTACCCATAAAATATCTCTGCACAGTGTGCACTGCCTCTGTCAGCTGCCCTTTGCTTTGTTTTGTACAACTACACCAAGTGACTGTATGGAGGGAGCTGGGCTAGAAAGGGAGAAATCTAAGGCCACCCTACATATACAAAGTAAACACAAGGTTATTTTGCTGGGGAAGGGGGGCATTAGGTACTACGAGAGACGGCTTAAATAAAGGCATGGAGACACAATGCAGTATGTGAGGGCCGATGGGGTCACTTTGGCTGGATTGTAGACTGCTCTGAATAAGCATGGAAATGTAGATTGGAGCCAGGTTGTAAAGGGCTTTAAATTACAAACATTTGACCCTAGAGGTGATAAAGAAACAGCCAAAGTTGTGACAGAGGAGTAAACAGAGAGAGAGTAAAAAGAGAGGAAAGAGAGCTAATGGTGGAGCTTTAAGGCACAACAATAATCTAATTTATTAATTCATTCCAAAATATTTTATTATACCCAAACTACATGTAAGGCATTCTGCTAAAGTCAATTTATTTTTATGTATTCAATGCCTACTATTTGCTAGGTACTATTCTAAGAGTTGAAAGGTAAAGGAGTCTTTAAAGGAGATAAAAAGATTAGTTAGGAAAACCAAAATAGTTTAGTGGTAGTAGAAACCAACAGAGGAGTTTTAAAAGGAAGTCAACAGTGTCTAGGGTTGCTGAGAAGGAGGAGTAGGATAAAAACTGAGAAAAGGCTTTGGATATAGTGACAGTGTGGTCACCAGTAACTTTAAAAGGCAGCATCTTAATAGAAGTTAGAAAGAAACCAGATTATAAAGCACCAGGAAAGGATTAGGAGACAGCCACGTAGATCAGTCTTGAGAAGTTTGGTAGTGAAGGGAAATAGAGAAGGGCCTCGTGTCTAAATGTGACTATGACTAGCCGGAGAAACAGTATCAAATGAAGGCAGCTAGATGGCTAGGGCATAGACAGCTGGACTTGGAGCCAGAAAGACTTGAATTCAAAACCTGCCTCACATGTGTGTCTCTGGGCTAATCCCATCCCTGCCTCAGTTGCCTTATCTGTAGAATGAAGATGACAATAGCACCTACCTCCCAGGATTGTCGTGAGGGTCAAATGAGAAGTGCTTTGCAAACACTGGAGTGGCATATATTATTTTTTTGCCTTTTGAGGTAGAGGAGACCTGAGAATGTTTGAGGGCACAAGGAAAGGAACGGGTTAGGAAGTAGGGATGATGGAAGATATTACCAAGAGAAGGGATAATCTGGTCTAGATGATGGTCACCTTCAGCTCTACATATGAGATAAGTGTAAGAGTTTGGTCCTTTGGAAAAACCCAAAGTGAAATCTGAACCAGATTAAAATGGAACTGGAAAATGCTTAACAAAATAAATTAAAAATACGAGACCACATAGAAAATGTTAATTTGTGGTTTTCTAAGTCTGTTTCCACACCACTGCTTGGACTGGAGATTAGGATCAAAGCAGAGAGGAAGACCTGAGCTTTGGAGATGGATCATCTTCCACCCTCTCTCCATAATCACCACTAGGTGGCGAAGTGGACAAAGCACAGGATCTAGAGTCAGCAAGTGCCGAATTTAAAACCAGTTTCAGAAACTTGCTAGGTGTGTGACCCTGGCCAAGTCATTTATCTGTCTGCCATCAGGAGATAATAGTAACTATCTCCCAAGGTTGTGGTGAGGAGCGAATAAGTTCATATTTGTAAAGCCCACAATGTTTTTTAAATCTCATTTGTTTTGGTTTCTTTATTCCTCTTCCCCCTAGTTTCTTGCCCATTCTTTCCTTCTCCTTTTCCCAGAAGCCCTGGGTGGTGCTACTAATGGTCATGATAATGCCAGGGCATTTTTAGCACAAATAGTTTACCGACAGCTAGCTCGGCGTGGTGACTGGAGAGGCAAGTTAGAGAAAGAATGACTTACGATAACAAAGTTCATTTGGAAGAGCAAGAGGTCAGGAACTTCAGAAGAACTAGGAAAAAAGATGTGAAGGAAGTCGATTCAGCAGGCTCAGACCTTAAACTATATTAGAAGGGAGAGCGTAAAAAGGATAATTTCAATGATCTTAAATTAAAAATGTCTTGTATAAACTAAACCTCTGTAGCCAAGAATAGAAGGAATGCAGGAAATTGAGGGGAAAAAACTTTGGTAGACAGATTTCTCAGATAGGATGTGATTGGGTCGGAATACTGCTGTGGTATAGGAAATGATGAACTGGTCAGTCTAGAAAGTCTTGGTCCGATGAAGGAAGATGCTATCTACCTTCGGAGAAACAGATGACAGGCGGGAATCAGCATAGAACGGTCTTATGTGTGCATGTATGTATGAGTGTATTTGTGTACATATGTGTTTATAGATATCTATGTGTATGTGTGTATACCCATGCTTGATTGCAGCCTTCTTTAAGATAGGGGGAGGAAGAGAGGGAGGCGAAAAAACTGAAGTAAAAAGTGCACAGCAGAGAACAGAAGAAAACCAACAAGAAAGCAAAGAAAAGCTGGGCAGCTTTGAAAACAATGTGTAGAATTTATTATATAGGAATTCTTAAAATGCAAATTTATTGTTTTATATTGAATCCGTTCTTTTAAGTTTCAAATTTAAAAATTTACCAAGAGAGAGAAGGAGGGAGGGAAGGAGGGAGAGAGAGAAAGGATGACCTGGGTTCAAGTCCTGCCTCTGACACATACTGGCTGTGTGACCCTGGGCAAGTTACTTAACCTCTCAGTGCTCTAGGCAACTCTCTCCGATTATGTGTTGCAAAGAAGGTGCTAGCTAGCAGAGGTAGAGAGAATCCCCTAGACCGGTGAAATCACAGGTACAGCCTTTATCCGAGTACAGTTTGTCTCTCACTTTTGTGCCCTCTAGCTTATTCGCACAGAATGTCGCCGTTGGAAGAGATGTCAGAGGTCATCTAGCCCAACCCCAATCTGAGCGGCCCCCTCCCTGTACAACCAAGTCAACAAGGAGTCATTTAGCCTTTGCTCAAAGACCCCTCTACCTCCAGAGGCATCCCATTGCACTCTGGGATAGCTTTAATTCAGTGGTTCTTAAAGTATGGTCCAAGGACCCCTGGGGGTCCTTAAGACCCTTCCAGAAGAAACAGGAAGTCAAAACTATATAGTGACACTAAGATGTTTTAATTTCTAATACAGCAAACATCGATAGGTATAACCCACATAAACAAAGTCCTAAATAATTTTCAAAAGTGCAGAGGGGGCCTGAGGCCCACAAGTTTGAGCACCACCGCTCCAATGGTTAAGTTTTCCTTTCGTTGAACCTTACGTTGCTTCTTTGCTATTTCCCCTGTTGGTTAAGCTCTCTGGAGCCAATCGCACTAAGTCCAATCCTTCTCCCATTTGTTGTTGTTCAGTTGTGTTCAACCCTTCATGACCCCACGTGGAGTTTTCTTGGCGGAGATACTGAACTGGTTTGCATTTCCTTCTCCAGCTCATTTTACAGATGAGGAAACTGAGGCAAACAGGGTGAAGTGACTCGCCCAAGGGTCACATCGCTAGTAAGTGTCTTAAGTCCGGATTTGAACTTAGATGTTCCCGACTCCAAGCCCAGCCTCTATCTACTGCAGCCGCCTGGCTGTAGGGGACTTAACAAGGTATGAATTCCAGGACTGGGATGAGTCCTGGGGCAGATAAACAAAGTCTAGGAGAGGCAGGAGTGCAGCCTGGAGAAGATGTCTCCTCTAAGTTCTCTCTTTTTCATGCTCATTTTGGCCGATCTCTATAAGCTTCCATCTATGGAAGTACGGCCCAGTGGGTACAGGGTGCTAGCCTGAAATCACATGGTACTACTTCTGATAATGACTAGGTGTGGTGACCACATGCAAGTCACTTAACCTCTCGTGTCTATAAAATAGGGATGATGGTTAAGTGTGGTACCAACTTCAAAGGGCAACAGCCAGGCTCGAATGAGATAACGCAGTCTCTGAAGCATTATCTAACGCCAGCTGTTGTAGCCCTTACAGATTGGGGCCAGACACTATCACTTTACCCTTCTTACTGAAACTGAGAGAAAGCCTTTAGTGTCCAGCTCTTTGTGGCCTCATTTGGGGTTTTCTTGACAGAGATACTGGAGGGGTTTGCCATTTCCTTCTCCAGCTCGTTTGACAGATGAGGAAACTGAGGCAAACAGGGTTAAGGGACTTGCCCAGGGTCACACAGCTAGTAAGTGTCTGAGGCCAGATTTGAACTCAAGGAGATGTCTTCTTTACCCTAGGTCCAGAACTCTATCTGTTGTGCCACTCAGCTGCCCACTTTAACCATATTTCAGTATAATCAGTTTCTTCTGTAATTCTTTGTATTTTATTTTATGCATTCGAAGACTTTTTTTTTTTCTGAGAAGGGGTCCAAAGGCTTCACCAGATTTCCGGGGCAGGGGGAGAAGATGGGGTGGAGCATGAAACAAAAAAGATTAAGAAACCTCAATTTGGGCTCTCTTCCATCTCTGAGATTCTGATCTTGAAAGATGGGGATCTAGGGCTGTTCCATCCACTCTGTATAGATTTATTTACATGGTATTTTCCATGCAACTCTGCCTCACTGAAATCCAGTTCACGTGCAAGTCAAGCTACCGCCCTGTGATGTCCTTGGTTCTCTTGGAAAATGAAGGACAAACAACAACATTCCGGTTAAGATGCGAGCTTGGGAGCAGAGATTGCTTTTGGCTTTCTTTGTATCCCCAGGACTTAGCGCAGTGCCTGGAACGTTGTTTTTGGCATTTGTTGAAGGTTAGGTGTGCACCCAAGGTGGGATAAGCAGCCCTGAAAGGGGCTAGGAAAGCCTTCACACTAGAGGTGCTAGTCCTCCCCGAACACCCCATACAGCCCGCCTGGTTGATTGGAGCAAAGACCCCCAGAACCTCCTGCCCCATTCTTTGCGTTAGATACTCTCACCAGAACTATTACAATGGCTTCCTAACTGATCTTCCTGCCTCTGGGCTCTGCCCTCTCCCATTCACCTTCCAGACAGCCGCCAAACTGGTGTTCCTAAAATCTGGATCTTCTCCTCATCACAAATCTTCAGCGGTCCCTTATTGCCTCTAAGATAAAACATGAACTTCTCAGCCTACTGTTTAAAGCTCTCCACCGGCTGGATCCCACCTACCTTTGCAGTCTTTCTTGTGTTTCACATTGACTCCCCCCCCTCAGTCAAACTGGACTGCTAGCAGTTCTCTATATAAAACATTGATCTCCTGCCTGCGATCCTTTGCATAGGTGGCCCCCAGTGTCTGGAAAGCACTTTGTCTCTCTTAGATTTCCTCATTTCTCTCAGGAGTGAGCTTGGGCACACCGTCCTAGAAGAGCCCTTTCCTTATTCTCCCTTCCCCCAAAGTGGTAGTGAGAGCTTCCTCCTGAAATTACTTTGTATTTACTTGAGGGACTTCAAAGGCTATCTGGTCCAAGCCCCTTATCTTACAATTACAGGTAACTGGACCACAGATTGTAAGGGTCAGAAGTGGGATTCGAACCCAGGTCCTCTCAGTGCCCTTTCCATCATCCCACATCTTCACATGTATTCTCTCCCCTCATTCTTCCTCCCCCCTCCCCAGCCAAGTCCATAGAAGTTCTTCGAGGGCAGGGACAGTTGGTTTTTGATCTTGAATCCCCAGTGCCCATCACAATTAGATTGTTGTTCAGTTGTGTCCAGCCCTGTGACCCCATGGATCACAGCACATCAGCACTGTCCATGTGGCTTTCTTGGCAAGGATAACAAGTGGTTTGCCACTTCCTTCTCCAGCGGATTATGACAAATAGGTTAAATGACTTGCCCAGGGTCACACAGCTAGTGTCTGAGGCTACATTTGAATTCAGATCTTCCGGATTGCAGGCTCAGTGCTGCATCCACTGAGCCATCTGTATGCCTCCCACGATTAGACAGTAGGTGCTTAATAAATATTTGTCAAAGAGTCTTTCCCCTTAGCTTTCAACCACTCTACTTTCATGAAGGGGCATTTAAGGGTGTCAGTAATCCAGCTGAGGTTTGGCCCAACGTGTGTGGTATTGGGGTGGTTGTAAGTCACGCCAGACGCTGTAAATTTGGGGATGTGAAAGGAAGGACAGTAGCTGTAGTCGTGTATTTGAGAGAAGAGCCCGGGAGCCTTGGTGCTATGGTGGACCTTCTTCTCTTGTATTTGGGCAGAAGGAACTGAGAGGGGGGCTTGTGGCCTAGTTATTGGTATCCTAAAATTCAGCTTTTATACCAGTAATGATGAGAGGCCTAAGATCCCCTGCTGTGCAGAAGAACAGGATGTCTTAATCACAGGCACTTGAACCAGGGAATACACACACCAGGCAACCCAATGCAAGATTTCAGTATATTCCTCTGGGGATTTTCCCCCTTTTCTGGTGAGAATGGTAATTGTTCAAGTTGTGATAGTTACAATTTGCAGATTTTTGCCAATTTATTAATGCAAAGTACAACAGATGATCCTGTGATCCTGTCTCAAGGTCTTATGCACAAAAAGTGACTTTAAGTCTTAGCCCCTTTCTCTTCTCCCTTCTTACAATCGATCACACTTCAACCCAGACCTCTTCATAGCCTTTTTGCGGTTCCTGTATGTTTTCTAGCAGCTATGTGGTACAAGTAGATAGACTCCTGAGTCTGGAGTGAGGAAGACCCGAGTTCAAACCCAGCCTCAGATCCTTACTGTGTGACCCTGGGCAAGTTACTTAAACCTCTGTTTGCCTTGGTTCCTTCATCTGTAAGCTGGACATAATAGCACCTGACTCTGAGGGTTGTTGTAAGAATCAAACAAGATAACTGTAAACCACTCAGCACCATGCCTGGCACATAGTAAATGACATAGAAATGTTAGCTGCTATTTTATTTTGGGAGCGATAGAATCAGAGCCAGAGCTGGAAGGATCTCAGGAAGCATCTCGTCCCACTTCTGAAGTGACTGTGTAGTCATTCAGTTTCAGAAGAGGTGCTCGAACCCGAGTCCTCAGAGTATGGAGGCACTACTCATTTCATGGTGCCTCACTAGGAGTCTGGGAATTGGCTGCTACAAAATGAAGCTCTTTCCTATGGGGAAAAATATTTCAGAAGTATAACTCTTACTTCCATGAGAGTTCAGTCTCTCATACCTCTTGCCTGGACAATAACTAACTCATTTGTCTCCCATTTCCAGTCTCCACACAATTGGCCAACATGCGTTCTCAAGCCACAGGCCTGATAATGTCATCTCCCTGCTTACAGAGTGACATCCTGCTTCTTAGGATAAATACAGACCCTATTAGGCTCTTAAGGCCATCTACAACCTGGTTTAACCTGCCCTGCCAGGATTACTGCATGCATGTGTTAGTCTGCTAGGTATTTTACCTGCATGAGATTCTGTCTTCCACTTCCATACATGCTATCTTCTCTGCCTAGAGTGCTCCTGGCCTTCATCTGTGTCTCTTAGAAGCTGTAGCTTCCTTCAAAGGTCAGCTCACGCACCTCCTCCCACAAAACTCCTATCTAAAGCTCCCTCCCCCCCGCCCTGAATTCTATTAATTTGAGCCATAGACAAAGGAAACCTTGTGTTTTCCTGTGAGTCCCAAATATATGATTACTAACTTAAGAACATAAAATTCTTACTTCCCTTCTATCCCTGTAATCAAGCTGTGTTGATTTTTTTGTCTATTCCTATAAACTATGCTGAGCATAGAGAAATATTACATATAAATAGGAATTACGATGGATCCGAGCCAGAGTCAACTAAGTCAGTTGCCAACAGTGGTCCTAATTACCAGGTGAACTGCAGTGTAGCTGAGGGATATATCCCATAGTGGTATTTGGTTCTTAAAGGACCCCAGACTGCTTTAACACCAGTGTTAAACCTAGGCCAGGAAGGTAGGAATCAAGCACAATAAATCCAAGCAAAAGGGCTAAGTTAAAAAATGGCGTAGGAATGCCTTCTCAAAGTAAGCAGGCTGGGGAAGGGGACAGAAATTGGAAACCTAAGTCAGCACAGATGGCAGGCCAGATAAACAGGTGATCAAGACCAGCAAATCTTAAAGGTAAGCAAGGTGGCGATTGGGTCAGGGACAGAAGCAACAGTTGCGACTCCTCCCAACAAGGGAAGACTGTATATTGTGGCCGAGGATTTGGACAAATTCGTGAATGGCCAAGCCATAAATGGTTAGCGCCACCGCGGAGGTTAGGAATTTATTTACTCTATATGCCGATCCTTAGTTTACCTTTATCAAATTCAAGTTAAACTGTGGCCAGCGTTTTGGAATTCATGTTCAAATCCCTAAGTTATTCGGTCCTTAATTAATTTTAGTTAATGCTAAAGGTCCATTTTGTGTGGCTTTACTGACGAGCGGAGCTTTGCAGATATTTTGTGAACTTATTAACCTGTAAACATTACCCCTCAACACACACACACACACACACACACACACACACACACCCTGCCCCATGCTCCCTCCCCCTCACTGCATCCAATCCTTTTCACATAAAAAGAATACATCTGATGAGCAGGAGACGTTATCAGTCTCATTGGCTGTCCATTTCAACATGTCTTTTTTTTAAATTGCAGATAACCTAAACTTATTCCTTAAGCTAGCGTATTTGAATATGAAAATTATAAGGAAGATTTGCATTTATCCATTATTTAAATTTAAGGATGATCCTAACACCTTGCTATTAAGACCAATCCCCTAGTCCCAAAATTCAGACGCCATTATCACTAGGCAAAAACCATGGCTAATTTTGTAATAGGTCACATTTGCACAATGTTTTGTGGCTTATGTGGTTATTGCCTCATAATAACCTTCAGTGCAAGCATTACTAATCTTCATTTTACAGGTGGGGACCCTGGACCTCAAAAAAAGTTGGGTGATTTGACCACGACGACAAAGTTAGTGTTAGAAATCAAACTCGTGTCACTTGACTCCAAGAATTGTTTTAACTACATCATGACTATAGAATCTTTGATAAATGTCAAATAAAAGTCAATCCTCTCTAACTTCCTCTGAACTTTAAATGTGGGGCCATCAATCACTTTTATAAGGCTTGCAGTATTCCATCTTGATGGCATCCTCCAAGAAAAATATCTCTAAGGCTTTGACCTTGGATTTTTCCAAAGGCAAAGTGAGTTATTTTCTAAATGCACAGCTAATACTTTTAATATAGCTGAGATTTATCTCTAATTTTAACAAGTGTTCATTGTCCTTTACATGTGTAATATGTGTAGCTGAAAGTATAAATGACAACAACTAAAGGTCAGGCAGGAATGGAGTCACCTTGTTAACTTGTCATTACATCTCTTCTCCCCTTTGTGGTTAAATTCCATAAAAAGGTGGTTTACAACATATGCTTCCACCTTCTCTCTTCTCCCTCTCTTCTTAACCCCTTCACAGTCTGGCTTCTGAAGCTGCTCTCTCCAAAGTAACCAGTGATTTCTCAGTCACCAAATCCATTCACCTTTTCTCGGTCCTCATTTGCCCTGACCTCTCTGCAGCCTTTGACGCCAACGATCACCCTCTTCTCGACACTCATCTCACTAGGTTTTCAGGACTCCGCTGTCTCCTGGCTCTCTTCCTACCTGATCACTCCTTTGCTGGCTCTTCATCCAGATCACACCCTCTGAGCAGAGGCATCTCACAGGGATGCATCCTGGGCCCTCTTCCCTTCTTC
The DNA here is from genome assembly GCF_011100635.1 of Trichosurus vulpecula. Classification (NCBI taxonomy): domain Eukaryota; kingdom Metazoa; phylum Chordata; class Mammalia; order Diprotodontia; family Phalangeridae; genus Trichosurus; species Trichosurus vulpecula. The sequence continues at coordinate 556,121,276 of NC_050573.1, read as the reverse complement.
AGTACTACTTTGTTTGGTGATCTCATCAGCTCCCAGGAATTTAATTACCATCTTTATGCTGAGGATTTTCAGATCTACCTATCCAGCCCTAACCTCTAAGCTGACCTCCAGTCTTGGATCTCCAACTGCCTTTCAGAAATCTCAAACTGGATGTCCAATAGAAATCTTAAATTCAACACATGCTCATCTTTTCCCCAAACCCTTCCCATTTCCTCCTAACTTTCACATCCCTGTTGAGGGCACCACCATCTTTCTCAGGCTCTGGATGTCATCCTGGAATCCTCACTGTCTCTTATCCCCCATATCCAATGTTATGAAGGCCTAACAGTGTCACCTTTGCAACATCTCTTGTATACATACCCTTCTCTCCACTGTCACTACTCTAGTGCAGGCCCTCATCGCTTCAAATCTGGACTACTGCAAATGCCTACTGGTGGGTCTGCTCACCTCAAGTCTCTCCCCATTCCAATCCATTCTCTATTCAGCCATTAAAATGATTTTCCTAAAACGCAGGTCTAATCATGTTACCCCCTACTCAATAAATTTCAGTTGCCTATTGCCTCCAGGATCAAATATAAAATCCTCCTTGACATTCAAAGCCCTTTATTACCTGTCCCCCCCCCACCTTTCCAGAATTCTTATACCTTACTCCCCAACATATTTTTCAACCCAATGATGATGGGCTGTTCTGCAAATGAGACACTCCAACTTTCAGCTCTGGGCATTTTCTCTGGTGTCCCCCATACCTGGAATGTTCTCTCTCTTCATCTCTGCCTGTCTCCCTTGGTTGCCTTTTAAGTCCCAACTAAAATCCTATCTTCTACAGGAATTCTCTCCCAACTTTTCATAATTCTAGTACCTTCCCTCTTATTTTCTATCCTGTATATTGTTTTTACATGTTTTCTTGTGGCTCTGCTGCCCCCCACCTCCCTCCCCTCACTGTGAGCTCCTTAAGGGCAGTGACTGCCTTTTGCCTCTCTTATCTTCAGAACTTAATGCAGTGTGTGCCACGTAGTAGGCACTTAAAATGTTTAAACAGGAATAACACGGCAACCCAGAATTATGGACTTCCACACACAACATGAAAAAGGAACCTAAAGAGGAATAATCTCAACTATTAAAGACTTAAGAACTGAGGATTATAGAAAAACTGGAATGAATGGGCTCTATGATCTCCCAGCTCTAAATCCTATGAACCTGGAGGAAAGTTCATGGCTGGTCACGATGAAACCTAAGTTTTCATTTCACTTCATATAAAGGCATACTGCGATACTATAACAATGAACACTTAGGGATATTCACTGTATTCACTACAGAAAGATGGATTTAAACTCTCAACTTATGGGAGATATGGGAGTCAATGGAGTGCACAATAATAGGCTCTTAAAATCCTTTTGAAATTTTTTTAGAGCTTTTTATGAGATGGTGGAAATGCAATCCTGCCAGAACGTTGGGAGAAGAACACTGAAATGACAATCCATCCATCAACAACCCAGAAGGCATCGTAGTGAAATGGATACAGTGTGCTGGATACTCAAATTCATGGAGCCTCAGTTTCCAAATGCAAAATGCAGATACTTGTGGTACATCACAGCATTATGATGATACTCAAAATCTAATAGCACTGGTCAAATGTGAGTTGTTTGGGTTTTTTTTTAGCTCTGTGATTATGTCTTATGAAGTGAACTGGGAAGAGGGGAGACTTTGAAAGAGAACAGTCTACCTCCTCCCGTGACTGGAACTGTTCTTTTTAATCCGAAGCTAAGGTTTGTAAAGGTAGGGAGAAGATATGAGGCACTTTGCACATGCTAAAAAAAAAACCAAAACACCACAAGTCAATTAAAATTTTCACTTCAATACTGACCTATTAGCATCCCATAGCTCTCTCCAACACTAAGAAAAAACACTACAAGAAGAGTCACATTCTATCAGGGAGAGAAGAGCTCATAATATTTACTTCTGGACTTTAAAACAGGGGCACATTTTCAATAGCCGGGTTATAGTTAAAACACCTTCAGAGATTCAGGATTATTTAACATAAGAGTAAACCTCTGATTAAAAAAGGCTACTTAATACAACAGGTTAATCTGTAGGTATTGCTGACTTTACAGAAGTCCATGTATATGTATGTGGGAGGTATTTATCTAAAATTGACTAGTTGGGCAATCACTGATTGCAGATTTTGTAGCTTTCTATAAAACAATATTCTCTCTGCAGCTAACTCTACTCATTCCATCCTGACTCTCCCAGGTCTATCAGAAACAATAAATCCATAATAAATCTTTTCACCCAAGCATTTTGCAATTATTACCAGCAGTGTTAATAAATTTCATATTTTTTCATCATGTAATAACCCTGTCATGCCAGACTCACCTTAACTCCTTTTTTGACAGGATTAACAAAAATGGCAGATGAGGGCAATGGTGTAAATATAATTTACCTGTATTTTAACAAAATACTTGATAATTATAAGTACAACTAGTTGAATGTCAGGACCCCAACAGTAGTCATTAGTCAACTTAGATGTCTCTAGAGCAAATTTCTCTTGAAAACTGAGGACTCCCTTCCCCCGCTCAAAAAGCATGTGTTTATGTGGGTTATATTTATTGATATTTACCATATTAGAACTTAAAATGCCTTAGAATTTATTATGAAAATAGTTTTGATCTCACAGACCTTATGGAAGGGTCTCAGGCATACCCAGGGATCCCTGGTCCACACACTGAGAACCACTGCTCTAGAGTAGGGCCCTGGGAACTGTGTTTGGCCTTGTATTGTTTATTAATGTTTTCATCAATGCCTTGGAGAAAAATATAGATGGGATGCTAATCAAATTTTCAGAATGGCACAAAGGTGGGAGGAACATCTAACACATTAGATGTCAGAATCTAGATTCAAGAGTTTATCAATAAGGTAGCACACTGGATCAAATCTGTGAGATGAAATGTGATAGGGACTAGTGAGGATGTCTTACATTTGATTAAAAAAAAAAACTTCCAAAAGTACATGCTAGAAAGCAATACCCATGAAAAAATATCTAGGGATTTTAGTGGATTACAAACTCAATGTGAGTTACTGGTGTCATTTGGCAGCCAAGAGAGCAAATGCAATCTTGGGCTGTGTTAAGAGGCCTGGCATTGAAGAATCAGATGATAGTTCCACTTGTACTGTGGCCTCGTCAGGCCATATCTGGAGTATTCTGTGTAGTTCTGGGTACCACACTGATCATCTGGATAGTGACCAACCCTTGCTGGTGAAGAGCTTTAAGTTTTTGCCATGTGAGAAGCAGATGAAAGAGTCAGGAGTATGTAGGCTGGAAAAGAGGAGACTCACAAAAGAAATGATAGATCCTTTAAAGTATCCGAAGAACTAACACACAAAAAAGGGATTGGACTGGCTTTGCACTTGACCTGAGAGGGAAGAAATAGAAGCCCTGGGTAGAAATTGCAAAGAGGCATATTGGGAATTGATGTAAGGGAAAAATTCCTAACAATTAGATATACTGGAAGAGGAATGGGCTTGTCTCAAAAGGTAGTGAGGTTTCCCTCTCTTGAGATCTTTAAAGAACATACCCTTGTCAGGGATGTGGCAGAGGGTATCCTTTTTCAGGTATAATTGGACCAGATTACCTCTGACCTCCCTTCCAATTCTGAAATTCTGTGACATATTGTTATTAGAGTTCTTAGTCTGTTTAACTATAGTACCTTGTTCTATACTTCTGTGCTGTTAGTCAATTTTTTTTTAAATTATAGAAGTTACTTTAATTTAGAATTTCAAACAAATCAAGTTGTAATATAACAAACCGTTTTATTTACATAAAGCAAAGAAATAAACCCTTTAACAAGAGAATCAGCTTACCTTGATGAAGGTGTACTGACACTTTAGTGAAAGATTACATGCCACAATTACTAAAGTTGTATGTTCTGGGCTATTACCAAACAAGTACTTTCACTTTCATATACAAAAAGTATTTTTTAAAAAAAGGAATCTCCAGTGCAGCCAACTTATCTCATTGTTCTACAGAATAACACAGAATATTGATACCCTGATTAATGTCACTGATGCACATTCATGCACCTCCTGATTGTATTTTCAAAATGTTTTAAGTCAGTGCTCACATCTAAAAATGATTCCCTCTAACTTAAGGACTTCAGAATTTTAGGGGCAGCTTTTGTGCTCTTTGTTCCATATTTTTATTCTGATGAGGAATTATATTTTTATTACAGAAGCTATCAAGCCATATGGTCACAAGAAAGACCAATTTACCCTCTTGTAGAGATTTTTGCTTCCTTTGATTTGACTCATTTTTTACTCACTTTGATTTGACTCACTTTTTTAAAATTTACAATCTTATAATGACTGTAATAAAGATCATCCTACGAGGACATGAGAGTAGAATCACTCTCCTGGAGAGCTTCTGATCACATTTACAATCCTATAAGAAATGCAATAAAGACCATGTTACAAGGACATGATAGCAGAAAACTCTCCTGGAGAGACTTTTTAAAAATACATTTCAATCCTTAATGATTGTAATAAGAAAAGATAAATTAGAAGAGTTACTCTCCTGGAGAGATTTTTGGACAAATTTACAAACCAGTAATTAACTGCAGTTGTGATTTCTTTTTTTAAAGTAAAGTTCTATGAAAAAAATGAGGATAGAGAAGAGCAATGAGCAACGTAACAGAAAAGCAAGAAAAGTTCTAGAATGGAAAACTGTCAGTTTTTAAATAGTATCTGATAGAAGACACAGCATGAAGATTTAACAGAAAGTACTAGACCCATGAAGCATGTGGAATATAAATACTGAAAAACCTTTTGTAAAATGTCTCAAGAATACAGTTTTATGTATGTTTTAGACTTCACATTGTTTCATTCCATCAGATGCTTCCTGAATTTTTAGACTGTTACTGAAAATAAATGGATGAATTTTCTAAAATAATTCTCTTAAGAAAAATAATTTTATAATCATTGTGGTTTGGTACACAGAATTCCAGCAATCATCAGTCATCTACAAAAGTTAAACGCCCAGGTCCCTCATTCTTCATCCATCTCCTGTATCTCTTCCATCGAGAGTCGTTTGCCTTTTTCTTCTTTAGCTCTTCCTCTTGTTCCTGTTTGTAGACCTGCACAGAAACACAGAATATGAGCCCTGGAACAGCCCTGGGACCCCTCCCCAGATGAAGTGACCTCCTTAATCACAAAGAGTAAGTAGGACACCAGTCTGCTAACTCGAAACTCTCCAATGTATCTCTCAACATTTTGCAATGGCTGCCTCCTCCACTAGTTCGCATTACAACCCTTCCACACTTCTTTTGTATTTCTCACCATTTCATGGATCTACTAGAGCCGAGAAAACTAATAAACTGTAGGCCCACGTGGCTCCCACCCTGAGGTAGTCTGGTTTTCAAAGAGCAGAAGTAAGGCTGGTAGCAGGGAAGTATTTGAAGCCTTTGAAGTTTAAAATCCAACAGCATAGACTTTGAGAGTCCTGGGTCACATGAGACTTTTAAAAAAATTGGTCACAGTTAATTTAGCATGTTAAGAAAAACTAGTTTGCAAGAGACATGTTTGTGTTTTAAAAGACTGAGGTCATAAGCACTTCCAAAGTACACTTTAGCATTGTAAATAAAATGAAGGCAGACTTTTTTTGCAAAAGCAATTCCCTAGCAAGAGGAACATAAAGCTTTCTAGCTTTCTATTGGGACTTTTGTCTTTTGTTCACTAATAGAACATGTGATCCAAATTTTAAAAGATTTAAGCATTTCCTTTTGTCTTGGCAAAGAGCCACTAAAAAGCAACTATACTCTTCCCACCCAGCAAACCAATGACTTTTCTGTTTTAACTAGTGTAACAAAACGGCATTTTTGAACTTTTTTTTAATGCTTTTTTTCGGCAGAACTAAGAACCCTGAATGAGACAAAGTAAATAAATCCCACATTAAGTTGAGAACAGAATGGAACAACACAAGCACAATGTATTTCCAGGGTACACTGTATAATAACTACTAATGTCAAAATTAAATGGAGCTGCTTTCTTCATTTCTCCAGATATTTTAAGGTAGTAGCATTCACACTTTGAAATTTATCTTATATATTATTATATTAGACTGATTATGCAAAACACATTAGTCTCTAAAATCTTGGAAGCAGTCTATAAAACTGGGTTTTCACAATAGCCTGAAAATTCTGACAAATAAAAACCTACCCTGGAAAGACCTCTAAAAATGTAGCAGTCCCCCTCTCCAAATAAATAATATACATAAGATTCCAGAACTGAGATGATTAAACTACTTCAGAGTAAGCTTTTCAGCTTAGAAAAACTCACTAATATACAAACAGTGAGCTAAACATGACTTAATTTTATCTGTTTGTTAAATAGGCTGAACACACATTTAACATGCACTCTATAATCCTTGACTAGTCCATTTGCTCTATACACTTAAAAATTAAAATGTATTTATGTTAACGTACATAACCAGATTGCTATTTCACTGTATGGTGAAACCTTTTAGAAGACACCACTGTGCAAACGGAGAAGTCACTGACAGTTTACTTAAATCAGGTTTTCCTATGCTACATTCACATTTAAAATATAAATGTATTCAACCACTTAAAAGAACAGTACTAAGATAAAGAATCAACAAATGTCAGAAATGGAAGGGCCCTTAGAAATCATCTAATCCAATGAACTGATTTTATAGATGCGGAAACTGACGATAGAGAAAATCACTGGTACTGAAGAAAACACGGGAGAGGTGACAGCTAGTTAGAAAGCAAGCATTTCTCCTTTATGTATGAAAAACACACCCATGGGCCCAATTATGTTCGGTATACTTTGGAGGACCATCATCCACAACATGCCACCTATGCAAAGGTACACCCCACGGTTCTGTCCTGCACCTTCTCGACTTTTGGTCTACTTTCCTTAATAAAATATAGATTTTCTTAAAGCCAAGGGCTTTCACTTTTGTATCCCCAGGGCCTAGGCACAGTGCTAGGCACATATTAGGAGCTTAATGAATGTCTGATGAATTGCATCTTTGGTTCCTCAAAGAATGGTTATTACATTACTGCTGATATCCATCTCCAGGGCTTCAGAAACATTTGTATTTGTAAGTATACATTTTGGAAGCATTAACAGAAAATTTATTTAAAAACACTTTAAAAACTAAGCAAGCATTTGAGCCACTTCTAACTTTCATTAATTCTGGAATGACAAACCATTTTTTTAAATTATATTTCATTAAAAATGAACATTTGATATCAGGTTCCAAAACTGAAGCAGGTTAGGTAAAATGAACCAGACCTGGAAATCTGGTTAACTCACTATGCTGTGCAAACAGTTAAGTAATATGGCTTTTACCTACCCAATACAGTTTTGTTACCATGAATGGCACAGAAAAATCAGATCAGACTGAATTTTTCAGAATCATTTTGGGTGATATACAGATAATGCCACATGAAAATTCCTCTAAAATATTTGTAGATAATCTTGTAAAAAAAAAAAATGTGGACAGCCAAAGTAGCTTTTTCTCAATGACAAATATACTCACACCCTTCTTTTGCAATACAGTTATCCCTTCACATCACGCCTTTCCCCATCTTAAGTTTTGATATATCACGGACTGGCATAAAAAATTAAATGCGAATTCTGGGGGAGTTTTGTAGAAGCTGCAGACAACATGCAAAGGCCAGCAGACACAGAAAAAGTTTAGAAACTCAGAAATACATAAAATATATGTCTAGTGCTGCATAATACCAACATATTTTATCATTTACTGCCATAATAATTTAGACCTCTTCTCTGGTACAAGGGGATTTTCCAGATTGCAGGGGCTCCACACCCCCACCCCCTCAATGTGGAAGGGATAACTGTACATTTTAAGTTAAGCATCTTTTTACTTTTGACATGAAAGAATACATTAAATTATCAAAACAATTCGAGCTACTCACTTCATAGTTCTCCTTTATCCACAGCTTCCGTTCAAGGAAAGTTTCTTTCTGGTGATCTTCTAAACTGTCAAACTGAGATTCTGACATTCTCATAAATTTCCGTATGAGATAGAGCCTCTCTTCTTCTCCATACTCTTGACCTTTGATATTAAAATGATAAATCCACCGGCAGTACCAGACTATGTATGCACACAGGTGATAGGGAGCTAAGATGATTTGGAATAGCAGAATGTCACATACTTTAGGCTTCTGATAGCCTCCTTTTATATCTATTTTACTTTTTATAATGTTTTTGATGATGTTTTCTTCCTCCTCACGGATCTCCTCCTTGGAGCGTCGGTTTTTGCCTTTTTCTTTGGCTTTGTTAAGTAGCCCTTGCTGCTTGGCAATTTCAGTTGCTTGAATACGATACCTTGGCACCGTGGCTAAGTAGTTGATGGCCTCATTATAGCTACTCCACCAGCTGAAAAACTAGAAATATTTAACAAGGAAAACACAGTCACTTTTACCTGGAACTACGACTCCAAATTTAGCAACAAAAAGTTAGCTGGAAACCAATCCCACCCAACAACCATTCATCTGCATTAAAAAGAAACAGTCTTGCATATATGGGAAGACAAAATTAAAACTGATTTCAAACAGTCACGATATGACACAGACATTCAGTGGCAGCAACAGTTCACCCTGACGTACTTTACAGTTACAAAAGCATTAACTGGCCTTCCCAGAGCCAAGACCTGAATGCAGGTCCTCTGACTTTTAAGTCTGAAGCTCTTTCCGCTACATCATACTGCCCCCAGATAATCTAGAGAAATATTATGATAACAGTAATAACAACAGTAGCTAACAAATAACACTTAGCCTATTATATACACCTTATTTCATTAGCTTTGAGTGGGACACAATGAAGACTCCTTGGGGGAACCTAGACATATGGAACTCCCAAGATGCTGCAATACCCCACACCTAGCCCCGCTTTGACAATACGACCAACTTTAACTGTGAGAGCAAGATTAGCTACAGAATGTTCCAGGCAAAACTCCCAAGGCCAGTGGCCTAAAAAGGGAGAGATTAGAATTGTGCAGATGTTGTAGAATGATGATGGCCACACAGAATACTGATAACCGCACCTGTCTGTACTTTTTCAATGTCACTCTGTACTTTTTCCATGCCATGGGGAAGGGAGGGGGAATTCCGCTTTTAGATTGTACCCTCGAAAGCTCATAACTCTGAGCCAAAAGGCAGGGGGTCTGGGAAAGGGGGAGCTGTTGTCAGGGTCTATAAAAAAAAATCTGTTCTTTCTGCATATGGTGTGGTCTGACACTGAGAGCATTCTCTGTGAGTCACCCTTCCTCGCAAGATCGCAATAAAATTCCTTTCTGCTTTCTACCTTGAGAAGCCTGATTTTAATTTGGGTAAGGGTCTCTGTCCTATACAGCTTCTTACAAAAGCTGTGTAAAGTGATCCCTGCTCTACAGATTAGAACCAAAGGCTCAGGGAGGTTGACTCAAGTTTGGGGAATCTGCTGCCTTGAGGCCACAAGTGGCCTTCTAGGTCCTCAGGTGCAGCCTGTTGACTAAGTCCAAGTTTTATAAAACAAATCCTTTTCTTAAGTTTAGATTCAGTCAAAGAGCCACACCTGAGGACCTAGGGGGTCACATGTGGCCGTGAGACCGTAGGTTCCCCACCCCTGCCTGACTAGACCATGGTCACCGAGCTATTAAGTGTCAGAAGCAGGACCTGAACCCAAATTTCTCCTTACTCCAAATCAAGCACTCTTTCCAGTATACACCACGCCTCTAGATTTCTCTTTTATATCAAGATTTCTCCTTTTCCCAGCATGGGAGAGAGAGGCTAAAAGGTAAAAAAGTATCAGATCTTCTCTAGCACCACAAACAGTTCCATGCCATGGTGATAAAGAGTCTCTGAGGTTGAGATACCCTTTCAAAAATGTTCAACACAATGAACAGGCAGCTTTCACAAGAAGAAAAAGAAAAGAATATTCCAAATCACCAAGAGGAACACACATTTTAAACTGGGTGAAGTTTCAACTCACATCCACAGACTAGCAAAGATGACAAAATATGAAAATAACTACTGGGAGAAGCAATAGGACTACACCACACTAGTGGAACTATGAAGTCATCCTATTCTAGAGCATAACTGGAAATTATGCTAGAAAAGTTACCATATATACTCCTTGCAAATATGTTTTGCATGATTTCACATGTATAACATCATATTGCTTGCCTTCTCAATAAGTAGGAGAAATAAGTAGGAGAGGGATTGGAGGGGAGAAAATTTGGAATTCAAAACATTTTTTAAAAAAGGCTAAAAATTAATAATTGGGAAAAATATAAGATATAAATAATACAAGTGTGTATACACACACAATCTTTCACCAGGAATATTACTTCTGGGCAAATACTTGCTCAAGGAAGTAAAACGCACTGGGAAAGGCCTCATATATACAAAAATATAGCCACACTTTATACAGTGGCAAAGAAATGGCAGAAAAGTGAGTTCTTCTGTTAGTGGAGTTGTGAACTGGTCCAACCATTCTGGAAAGCAATTTGGAACTATACCCAAATGGCTATAAAACTGTGCATACCTTTTGATTCAGCAATATCACTGTTAGGTCTATATCCCAAAGATGTCCAAAATAGGGAAAAAAGACATATTTGTACAAAAATATTTACATCAGCTCTTTTGGTAGTGGCTAAGAACTGGAAATCAAGGGGATACTCATCAGTTGGGGAATGGCTAAACACACTGTGATACATGATTGTAATGGAATATTATTGTACTATATGAAATGACAAACAGGATGATTTCACAAAAACCTGGAAAGACTTATATGAACGGATGCAAAGTGAACAGAATCAGGAGAATGTTAGAAACACTAGCAGCAATATCGTTCAATGAACAACTGTGAATGACTTAGCTATTCTCAGCAATACAACGATCCAAGACAATCCCAAAGGACTAATGATGAAGCACGCTGTCCGCCTCCAGAGAAAGAACTGATATTGGCTGAATACATACTGAAGCATGCCATTTTGGACTTTCTTTCATTTTCTTTATTCAAGTCTTGTACAAAATGACTAATATGAAAATGTTTTACATAATTGCACGCATATAACCTATATCTGCTTGCCTATTGTCTCAGGGAGGGGAGAAAAGGAGGGACAGAGGGATAGAATTTGGAGCTCAAAACTTTAAAAAAATTTTTTTTTGAAAAACTGTTTTAATATGTAACTTGGAGGGGGAATAACATACACAAAAATTAAAGCTTATAACAAAGAAAAACAATAAAGAAAAGTGGGTGCTCAATGATGGGGGGTTGGAATCACTGAAAAATTGTGGTATATGAATACAGTGGAATATTACTACACAATAAGAAAAAACACAAAATTCTCCATGAAACCTTGCTCCCACACCTTAGGGTTCTCAATGGCTATGTCAGGAGACAGCAAATGCTGAAAAGGTTTTGAGTATGGTTCCAGCAACAGAATGAGTTGGCTATCTTTGGATCAGCCTAGCCAGTTACAGAGCAGTGAAATTATTTGCATGTGAACACAGAACAAAGAATTTTACAAAGTAGTCCTCAATCTGATGTGGACCTAAGCAGGCTTCCAAAACGATGGATGAGAGGTAGAAAAGGGGGCAGAAGGTTCTAACAATCACATAATTCTTAGACCATTTATCAATATTAACTTGGCATTTGGTACTCTAAATGTGAGATCCTTGTCCCAAATACCAATGAATTGACACCAACTGGAGAAAATAAACAGTGTCCATTTTGACCTTCTTGCTATAAAAACAACACCAAAGAGACGGAAGTTATAGCTTAAGTAGTAGGACGGTTCATAGGTTATTCCAACAGAATCAAATAAAAGAGTTAATTTTATTACATGTTCAAAGACACTAAGAAACACTGTTCTGTGGGACATCTGATCATCAAATATTGCAGTGCTTCATGACAAATATTTGCAAAATGACCACTGTGAAAATTATTGCAGTATGTTCAGCAACACCTGTCACAAATGAACTGGCAGGGAAATTTCTATTAAGAATTCTCTGTAGGACCCTCCAAATTAAATCAGCATATATGCTGATATTCAGTGACTTCAAGGCAAAAGCGGGAATAAGTTAGGAAGGTGACAAGTAAGGTTCAGGAACAAGGAGACAGGCAAAAGACTAGAGTCCACAGCCATTTTACACCTGGGCATCATTAAGATACTTTGTTGAAGAAGGAAATCTGTAGGCACCAGAAATGGTGAAAATCAAGTAACATCACAAATTTTAAACTGATTAAATTTTAACAAACTAAAGACTGATTTTTACTCACGTGGGGGCCAATCCCAAGTGAGTTGTTAATTATGTGGCCAATTCGTTAGAGCAAAAATGACAAAGCTAAGAGACCAAAATGAAAAAAAAGGTGTGTCATGAAGACTTTAAAAACTCCATCCTGACCTATTTAGATGCATAACTGATACAAAGGGAAAAAAGCATTGGAATCGATTATAATAACTTCATATGTACGTTTAACTGGTGTAAATCAATTGCCATAACAAAGAGACTAAAATTGCCTTATGAAACAGAGAAAAATGCTAAAGGGTAAAACTAACTGGTGACAGATCTAAGTGAAATCCTCCCAAGGGCATTTAAGAATTGTATGTCCAGTGCAAGACAGAAGGGATCTCAGACGGCCTCTAGTCCAACCCCCGCATTTTACAGCTTAGGGAACTGAGGCCCAGGGAGGTTAAATTATTTGCCCATGGTCATACAGCAGGTAAAAGATCTGAACATCAATGTACTCTTTCCACAATATACACACTGCCCACAGAATAAGATGGAAATGAAAAGACAACAAACAATAAAAGTAAGAAAGTTGCAAAGATTTTTTGGTAACAAATCTTTCAACCACAGACAACAGTTACCACACTTGTTTTCTAACCAAACTATCCTGGACATGTTTACGTTCCACAGTGAAGCAGATATTTACCATCACACAACTGACTAAAAGATAAAGTGAATATAAAGTCTTCCTATGTTTATCGCTTATTATTATTTTTAAAAACCTGATCTGGTAGAGTAGAACACTACCTAAAATGCACTCTTCCAATATGGTGTCTTCCACGCCTGCATCAAAATCATGCAAGATTCCTTGAAAGGCATGATATCAGAGACCTCTGATAGTAATATCAAGCAAGCCGTAAAATGGGAAGACACAGGATTGCCAAAAGTCTTCACTATTGTCATGGAGGACATCTAGCCCTGTAGCCAAGTTGAAGGCTCATCCCCTAGAGATGGGAAGGTCCTCCAAACACTCCTGGTTGCTGATGACATTGTGCGTCTGACATCCAACTCTAGAATACTGCCAAACCTCCCAAATAATATCTGGAACCACCCACAGTGTATTAAGAGTAACCATACTATCTATACAATTATATGCAGCTACAGGGACAAGATATACCACACATACACTCACATCATGGGCAGGCACTGCAGATAGACAAAGAGTTAAGCCAGAACTGAGGAAGAGAAGGAAAGGGAGCTATTTTGGGAAATTACAAAGTTTGTTTAATGACATCCCCTTCTCCCCCAACTTCTAACTAGAACAAAGGCCCATTTAAAAAATATTCTACTAGTGTTATATGGCTCTGAGCTACAGTCTGTGAAGAATTAAAAATGAGTATCGTTCAGAGCACAATTGTAAAGGCCCCTGAGAATGTGAGGAGGCTGTAACATATCAATTATCAACTATGAAGAAAAACTGGAGTAAAGCCTATCATTGAAAACATGCACCAGTGAATAGTCTGATCACATACAGAATAGAATGGGAAAAGTGAGGGACAGACAGCTCAGGTGTTCAAGGAATCCTTAGGATAACACAGCATGGACAAGAACTGCAGGAAATTGCCAAGTACGTGTAGGTGATGATCTCCATCCACTAGAGGATCTGGATAAGAACCAACAAGATGTGAAGAATTCAGAAAGACCTAGTGTGCTGATACAGAGCAGAGTAAGCAATCACCAAGCATTTATTAAGCACCTACTATATGACACACACTGTGCTAGGTGCTGGAGGTACAAATGTGAAAGTGAATCCTATCCCAAAGAAGCTTACCACTTTAATGGGGGAGACAACACGAAAGGAGGAGACTAATATGGTGCAAAGGATTTCTTTTTATTTTATATTCCCATCAACTCCCTTAGCCTCGACATTTTGGGGGAGGATAAGAGACAAGAGGCAGGTCCTAGGACTTGTGCTGGGTAGGCCGGGAGGAAACTAATATGAAAAAAAATACAAACAAACTGGGGTCGGGGGAAGGCAGCAGCAGCTGAACAGAAAAGGTCTGATGCAGGAGCTAGTAGCCTATGGGCTGACTATTGAAGGAAAACAAGAAGAGATTCCAAGAGGTGAGGAGGGAGTACATTTCAGGCATGGGAGGCAGCGACTGAAAAGGCATAGAGATGGGAAATGAACACTATGCATGAGAAAAACCAAGGTCTGTTTGCCTGAACTACAGAGTTTTTGATGGGGGAGGGACTGCATGTTTTTTAACGCTGGAAAGGTACCTTGGGACCAGGTTGTAAAAATGCATCATTTGATTTTTGCACTAATAATCTAATACTCAGTTATAACATGAATTTTTTCCCTTGAATTTTACTTATGACATAGAACCACAGAATGTTTGAGTTGAAAGAGGCCTTCTTCTAGGGAGAAAAACTCTAATACAGAATTATAATAATCATCCCAATAATCTAATAATCTCTTGACACACCAACGTTCTCATCATGGTGGAAAGGTTTCTCTGTTGTGTTCCTTAGAACTGAGAACTAATGATCTTCGCCATACATTCCCTTAGAAGGTATTACTTCTCAATTTTGGTAACTTTATACCATACTATTGAATTAACTATCCAAAGAGGAATTTATCATTCAAGTTCTATCTAATAGCTAAAAATGAGAAGCATGAAGCAAACTAATTACAATGTCCTCACTGGCTATTAACTATTTTATTCTTGTAGCAGTTATTTAAAAGCATACTTTTAAAAAACAATCTATGATATAGCATAGCTAGACTCCAGACTAAGATAAATAAAAAGCAAAATGCATGTCTTGCTCAAATCATATTCCTGGGATGATTCAATTTTAAAAATTAAGTGACCTCAGCACCCATAATCTAGGAGCAAAGAAACCCACATTTCTATTACTGAAGTCAAATGGGCACAGATCTAAAGCTGGAAGGCATCTCAAAGGCCACTTAATCCATTTAATTTAGTCCTCAGAACACAGAGCCTGTCCTCTTTCTCCTCCTTGTTCCTAAACGGGCAGCTCCTCTACTATCATATTTCTCATCCTGAGTAATTTCTTTTAAAATTACAAATGAATTCTGTTCAGAAGTAGTTACAAAAAATAAAAGCAAAGTCAACAGTAAGCAAGGGAATATTTTGAAATAAGGGAAAAAGTCAAGTCTTTCAGAAAAAAAAATCCTTTCTAGCTTTTTGAGTTCTGCAAAGGACAAGAATTGGCCCACAAAAATTTCCTTCTTATCAGATATTCAACTTAAATGTGACTGTTAATGAATATTTCATACAAATAAACAAGTGACCTCTAAATTTGGTTTAAATTTGAATACTTGCTTTCCCCAAATTAAAAGATTTATCATTTGGCAAAGTAGAGTTGCAATTATATTCATGTATTCATATCTTGCCTTAAAAATTGTACACTTCATGACTGATTTTTTTTTTCCTGTGCTCAGAAGAAAAAAATATTTTGATGCATTTTAAAAAAGGAGAAAAGTGTTAAAGATCAAAATTATAATTCAAAAACAGCTCTGAGAAAGGCAAATACTCATCTCAATATTATGAAATGAGCACATGTAAATAGTAACCATTTCCCCAAAGCAAATGAGCTTAGAAACTCTCAGTACATCAAAACTTAAATTCTTTGACCTTCTGGTTAAAGACCCTAGTGTTTGCAAACTCTGAAAGATGACTTTCAATGGATTTACACAAAGCATGGTGGTGGAAGACATGAAAGAATGTGTGCAGTGTGGCAGATACTTTCAAAGTATTGAGGAGGCTACACAGACCTCCTGAAGAAAATATTCCAAATTGCAGTGTACAGAGGCTGCCAGTTAGAGAAAACAGAGATAAAACACAGAGGAAACCAGAGATTGTTTTTCCCACCATGATTAAGAAGAAGGAAAGATGATGTAGTTCTTAATGGAAAGAGAAAAAGTGAACTTTCTGAAGTCTAGAATTTGGCTTTAAAAAATAAAAAGCTAAAATTTAAATGGATGTAATAATTATTTTTTAAAAATTCTTTCACAATCACTTGTCTAGAGATATAATACCACATTAACTCAGGAAGGGATTTTAGAAGATCATTTAATCCAACCTGCTCATTTTACATGAGGAAGTTTAGGGACTCTTCTCTGTACCAAAACAAAATAATATCTTGACCTGCAATAATGATAAATTCATGCTTTAAAAGATGAAGGACCTAACAAGGGGATTTCTATTCAGAATCCGATTCTCTCCAAAAGGGAGAAATTAGCTATTAGGGTAAAATAGAAGGCAATATTGGGGGAGGAGGGAAGGGAAGAGAGTAAAGAAGTACTTAGAAAAGTAGAAGTAATGGAAAATGAAAAATGAAGGCAAAATTGTAGTACCATAGAGTGAAAATGGTATGAGAAGTATTAAGGCTCAGAATGAGCTGAGCCAAGTGAAGAAAGCTAATGGCAGCAAAAAGGTCAGGGTTTTTAGAAAAGCTTTGAGGGTAAGTACAAAATCAGAGTCACCTCTACTTGGGATGGATGAGACAAATGAGGACTGATGGAAACAAAGTAATTATTCAACCCTTATTCTGTTCCCAAGAATGACTGGTTGTTTTTTTTTTTTTTTTAATCAGAAAGGAGAGAGCAAAAATGTTAACAGAGTCAATACCCAGAATAATGAGACAATAAAGGAACATCTACTTGCCCCTGAGTTCAAGCCACCTGGACAAGCTAACCTATATCCTGGAGCACTTAAAGAACTGAAGGGTGGGAATGCTATGCTAAGCTACAATCAGTCCTCTTTGAAAGATCAGAAAGAATAGAAAAGGACCACTGAGAACAGCACTGGAGAAAGTTAACTGTCCCAATTTTCCAAACAGAAAGGAATGCAGCCTGCAAAAAAAAAAAACAAAGGCCAATGAACTTGATTTCAATTCCTGGAAAAATTCTAGAACATACTTTTTAGAAGGTTAGTGATTGACTAGAAAAGGAAAGGTGAACACAAAGATCAAAGTATAACTTCAAAAAGATAAGGTCATGACAGACTAATCTTATTTCTTTTTGTAACATGGTTATTAAAGTCATAGATCAAGGAAATATAAAATACAATATAAGATTTTGGCAAAAATCCCTTATAAAATTATTCTGGCAAAGCATTTGGTAAAATATAATATTATTTTATGGAGAAGACGGAGCTAGACAAGAGTACACTTGGATGGATTCAGAACTGGCTGGAAGATCACACCCAAAAGGAGTCACTGATGGTTGCATGTCAACTTGGGAGGATAGTTCCAGTAGAGTGCCCAAGGGATCTGGACTAGGCTCTATGCTGCTGACTTGGATAAAAGGATGGATGGCATCCTGATCGAATGTGCAGGTGACACAAAGCAAAAAGTGCTAGCCAATGCACCAAGTGACTGTGAGGATCCAAAGAGATCTAGACAAGGTATAACACTAGCACAAATCTAGTAAGATTAAATTTAATAGGGATTAATGGGAAAAAATCTCATTTTTAGATTCGAAACATGAGAAGAGGGAGGCATGCACAGCTAGATCGTAGTTTATCTGAAAAAAGTCTGAAGGTCTTGGTAGCGGCAGGGGTGCAATGTGAATCAAGGATATCTCAAGAGTGACACATAGTATGACATACCCTGTGAGCTGCATTAAGAGATAATAATGGTTCCACTGCATGCTGCTCTGCTCAGACCACATTTGGAACTGAATTATATTCAGTCCTCAAGTCCATATTTAAGTGCACTGATAATCTAAAGGTTCAGAGGGCAACAAGGATGTAGAAGGGCCTCAAGTTCATATCAATGATGATTTGATTTAAAAACAACAAAACTCTGAGGATGTTAAATCTGAAGAAGAAAAGATTGCGCGGGGTCAAGGAAGGGTCTGACTATAAGAATCTGAACATAATACTTAAAAAGCAGTCCAACCAGGATGACCTGTAATGAATAATGCTGGTTCTGGAAAACTTGTTAAGGAGTTAAACCGCCTTCCTATCAGTATGGAAGGTGATATAAATTATCGGACACAGCTGCTGTTAGTTGGCTTTGTTTAATTTTTTTATGACAAAGAAGAGTTCAATGGGAGTGGAGGTGGAAAGGGGAAATAGAAATAGTGTTAAAAAACAAAAATCAAAGTTCTCCTCATCAATTCAAGGACCTAAAATTTTTCCAAGGGACTCATGATGGAAGGTGCTGTCCACATCCAGAGAAAGAACTATGGAGTCAGAATGCAGAGTGAAGCAGACTCTTTTACGTTTTGTTTTGTTTCTCATTTCTTTCCCATTCGTCATAATTCTTCTATGCAACATGACTAATGTGAAAATATGTTTAATAGGGATGTATGTGTAGAGCACATGTCAGATTGCATGCTGTCTTGGGGAGGAAGGGGGTGGGGGAGAGAAAATTTAAAACTTATGGAAATGAATGTTGAAAACTGAAAATAAGTAAATTAAATATTAAAAAAACAAAAATTAAAAATACAACTTTTTTTGTAAATAATACACTCAATTAGATAGTTGGATAAATGAAACTTTTCCCCACAAAGGCAAAATTTAATCTAAGGTTGAATATAAAACTTTACTTAATTGTATACATAATTTACACAGGCACATCTGAGTCCATTCCAAAATGCAGACTCAGTATAACAAAAAGTATTGTCTAAATGCTCAAAGAAAAAAAATATACCTGAAACACGGAGATAGCACACACAGTGACTAAAATGACAATTCTGACATCCACTTTAGGGGCTAACCGCCTACTGTAGTAGTGATAATAATGGCTGTAGTACTCTTCAGGATGATCCAGCATATAATCATAATCTTTACGTGTTTCTTCATCCTACAAAATGCAAGATAAGACATTTTATCAATTCATATCTTCAACTGTCTAATATGTGAAATCTGGAACATTTCATAACCTGGTATAAATGTTAAATTTTTACTGGCATGACAACATTACTTTAGAATTTTAAAACTAAGCCTCTGTTATAATTAAGAATTTAAGCTATCAAGATCAGAAAACTTCTTTCCACAAAACCAAAGAGTCTTCATCAATTATTTTTCTTAAAAACTGAATATTAAATACTGGGAACACAAAAATAAATATTCCCTTGGAACTCAACATTATTAACATAGACTTCCCTTATAAATTTCTTTGAGGCATCATGAACACTGGATTTGAATTCAGAAGATTTGGGTTCAAATCCCAACTGTGCTATTTTATTCATCCATGTCTCTCAACAGAATTCAAGCTCCTTGAAAGCAGGGCAATTTTCATTTTTTATCTCCATAGTAGCACCAAATAACACATAGGAAGGACTTACTAAAAGTTTGTTGAATGTCTCTGGGGTTACATGACTGGACTGTTCTCACATCCAAGAGTAATCTATAAGGTCAATTTCACAGCCCAGTCCATATTGCCCATGTAACATACATTAGAACATGTAGTAGGAAAAACGACATTCTAAATGTTCCCAAGTAAAGATGTAATAAAATATGTAATAAAAATGTTTTAAGACTCTGAGAGATTCCTGTCAATTTCAAAAAAAAAAAAAAAACAAAAAACTAAAAGCAACAGGGAACTGTCACAAGCTTGTATTACATACCAGTTTAGAAAATTATCAGTAACAGGTTCCAAAGACTTTTTTTGTCCTTCAGCTAACTTCTTTCTCAACTTATTCGCTGACTTACAAAACTTTCAAGATAAAGATGCCAAAAAAAAATCTACTATTGTAAGTATTAAAAGAAGATTAAATAAGCAAATAAAAAGTACCTTATTTTATGGTTCCTTGCCCCCAAACTGGAACAAAAGAGTCTTTAATGCAAAGCTGGGCATAGGAAAATGTGGTTTGAGGAAACTCTGAAACCATGTAAAAAATGCTGGGAATTTTTCTGGTGGAGAGGAAAGGAAATTCAGGAGGTAAAGATGCAAGTACTTTTTTTGTTGCCTTTGCAATTCCAAAGCCCCTCCATTAGTTTAGAAATGTAAGAATGTAGAGCTTATTATATGAGCAAACCAAATTAAAAGGTCTAGCACCTTACAAGAGAGACAGGGTAGTATAACGAACAGAGTCAAAAAGACCTAAGTTCAAGTACCAGCTCTGACTCATATGTGTGCTCTGTGACCCTGGGCAAATCATTTAATCTTTCAGTGTCTCTCAGTAACTCTCTGAGACTAAAAAAGTCTCCACTGGTAAAGGAAATTTCCTCTTCAGGAGTTTGAACAATGAAATCCCTGGTACAGTTAAAATATTTCTAAAAGTATTATATATGAACAGAAAAAAGAAGAATTACTGTTCATGAAGCTGCAGATAATAAATGAATGAATGAATAAAAAAAAATTTATCTCAGAAATTTTATTCCAGTGCCTCACTGTGGCATGGTAGCAATCCTGTGTTCTTGAAAGGTAAGTCTTTCGCCTCTAAGCATACAGGGGCTCATCATCACTAGGCAACCATGGGATGAATTCTTTGGCCAAGAAGGCTCCCTCATTACTGAATACCCTGTTCTACTTCTGCAGTGATGATGGCTGAGCAGCGGAAGATGGACAAGGAGGTACAGGAAGAATCACACAATTTTTAAGTTGCTTCAAAATATTAACTTACTGCGGGTATACGTAATCATAGATTTAGAGCTGAAATGGATCTTAGAGACGTGACTTGCCCAAAGTCAAACAGCTACTAACTAAGCCAGGATATTTGTGCGTCTTTACAGGAAGGCCTATCTATCCCATTATTGTCTATCTCAGACTCCATTCAGTGTAGTCTGGTGATCCAGTAATTCATTGCGTCATTCCAGCTGGTCCAAGGATGTAATAGTGATTCTCCGTGATTCTTCACACTAAATGAATTAGGGTTAAGCAAGCCAGTACACTTTAGTCATCATCATCAGATCTAACTGGGGAAATGGGAGAAAATGCTCAAGGTTGTTATAGAATACAGGATAAAATATGGATCTCCAGATTCAAACCCAATACATTAACACATCAGTCCAAATACAGGCTGCCCTCAAATAAAAGACCATTAGCCAAATAAGATAACATCAAAGGGGAAAAGTGGTCCCTGACACATTACAAACCCCTGTACTAGGCTGTTTCTAGACAGGGCACTGGCAGAGGTGCTTTCATGTCCAGGTCAGAAAGTCCCTCCCATACTGTCTACCTGAGCTGCCTAAGGTCATTTTGCAGGGAACAGACACTCTTTACTAACAGGAATTTCCACTGCGTTTGTATATTCGGCCAAATTTTTCTCAACTCTAACACTAGGAAAACATGTCACTAAAAGATTTAATAAATATTCACCTACTGTTCCCTGCCAGAGATTCTTGGAGACCATTTTATTCCTGGACTACAACTTCATCCCCCAAGTGGTTCAAGAAAACTCTCCTTTTACAACCCCTAAAGCTGGATTAAAAAAAATTTTTTTAAAAACCTTCAATCCCAATAGCATTTATTGAAACCAACATTTCACCACACAGCAATTTCATTGTTATTTAAAATACAACCCTTAAAAGTAGGTAGTACAATATGACTATTGCCAATTTATAAAGAAACTGAGGTTCAAAAAGTCCTAGGATCATAGTAAGTGGCTAATAAACACTATGAACTTATCACCAGGATTTCAAAGAATCTGAGGGTTGGAAGGGACTTTGAAGACTGTCTAGTCGAGAATCCCTAGGACTGTTACTTATTAACCTGTGTGACTTCAGGCAAGTCATCTAGTCTCCTTATCTTATATGTGGAGAAACTCTGTCCTGCTAAGTTCCCTAAAGTCACACAGTGACAGGGCTGGAAATCCAGTGAAGTCAAGTGAAGAAATCATTTGTTAAGCTTACTACGAGCCAGCAAGCACAGAGCTGGAGGCAGCCAGGAGGCTCAGGCGCTTGGCTGGAGTCGGGCATACCTGAGTTCAAATCCGGCCTCAGACACTCAGACACAGAGCAAACCACTTAACCTGTTCCACGTCACCAACTGGAGAAGGAAACTCAAGCATCTTTGCCAAGAAAACCCCATGGGCAGTACTGGCCCGCTAGGATCCACAGGGTCGCTAAGAGTCGGTCGCTGAACGACTGAACAACACAATGTGCGGGGCACCGTGCTAACCGCTGGGTATAAAAAGGCAAAAAAAAAAAAAGTGTCGCCTGCTCTCACGGATCTCAGTCTGACGGGGGAAAGACAACACCGATGTATAAACCAGATTATACAGAATAAACTGGAAATCAGCATTTGTGCAATTAACCAGCCGATCTGGGAAGGTTCCTGGTCGCTCCCCGGTGACGAGGAGTTTAGACAGACTAGTTCCAGGTCCTTTGACTCCAGATCCAGCGCTCTTTCTACCGCCCCGGGTAAAGTCCAGATGGTTCCTGGCTCCAAAGCGATCATCGAAAGAACCCTTTCATTTTTCAGAGAAGGAAACTGAGGCCCGGGGGGTGGGAGGGAAGTGTCTCAGGGGGCGGGATAGTGTTTCTCTGCGCGGATCCGACGCGTGACAAGGGGGCATAGGAACACCGAGCCGGGCAGGCAGTGCGGGAGGGCAAGTAGCTGCGTTACGGGGTTTTCCGCGGCTCGGCCTCTGCCCCGCCGCCCCCCACTCACCTTCAGGGTCTCGTAGGCAGTAGCCACCAGAAGGAAGGCCTCCTGCGCGCTCTCCAGGCTCTCGCCGTCCGCGCCCTCGCGCCGCACCAGGTCCGGGTGGTGGCGGCGCGCGAGCTGCCGGTAGGCGCGGGCGATCTCCGCCTTGCCCGCCTTGCGGCTCACCCCGAGCACGTCGTAGCAGTTGTGCGAGCCGCAGTAGAGCCCCTCTACCAGCGCCCCGGCCCGGCCCGACAGCAGCAGCAGCGGCAGCAGCAGCAGCAGCCACTGCCGGCTTCCCGCCCCAGGCCAAGCGGCGGGCGGGGGAGGCAGGCGGCCGAAGCGGCAAGGTCCGCTAGCTTCATCCCAGCGCCCGCCGCGCTGCCCGGCGGGCGCCACCGCCACCATCGCTGGCTTTCACAGCCCCGACTGGCTCCGGGCTCGTCGCTTCCTTTATACGTCATCAGCCACCGCCCCCATCGAGGACTTTCACTGCCCCGACTTGGCTCCGGGCTCGTCGCTTCCTTTATACGTCAGCAGACTCGGCGGAAAGGAGGGGGACGGAGAGGGAGAATGAGATACGTGGCGGGGTGGGACTTCCATGTCCTTAGCAACGGTTGCTAGGGGAGGACAACTTACTTCCTCGCCCCTGCCTTACCCGTCACGGTCTCCCCGGGTTGTTCTTGGACTGTGACGTGGTATAATGACACCCCTCCCCCTCCAGCTTTCTGGATTAGGGGAAGGGACTTTTAAATCGTTTAACAGTCTGACCCCCTGCCCTTTCTAGCCTCACACCTGATTCCCTCCCCTCCCCTACACACACACATACTATGCAATTTAGGCTGTACGTGGTACCGTCCATCTCCCCACTCTGGGCATTTTCTCTGGTCGTGCCCCGCGCCTGAAATACTCCCCTCATCTTCGCTTCCTGGCTTCAGGTGCCGGCTAAAATCCCACGTTCTGCAAGAAGCCTTTCCTGACCTCCCGGGATGCTAGAACCTTCCCAACGTGGGTTGCTATCTCCGATCTGTAACTTGTTTTTTACATATTTGTTAGCGTGCCGTCTCAATCAATAAACATTTTAAACAATAAACATTTATTAATCACCTACTGTTTGGGAAGCTAGGTGGGGCAGTAGATACAGTGCTAGTCAGAAGACTCATCTCCCATGAGTTCAATTCTTGCCTCAGATACTATCCGTGTGACCCTACGCAAGCCACTTAACCCTCTTTGCCTCAGTTTCCTCATCTGTAAAGTGATCTAGAGAACAAATTGGCAAAGCACTCTGGTCTCTTTGTCAAGAAAACCCCAAACAGGGTCAGGAAGAGTCAGACAAAACTGAACCGACTGAACATAAGCTGAGTGCCGGGGATGAAAAAAGAGGCAAGAGATAGTCCCTGCCCTCAAGGGGTTTATAGTCTAATGGGGCAGACCAATGAGGTAAACAAATATATGCAAAGCAAACTATATACAGGATGCGTAGCAAATAATTAAAAGAATGAAAGCGGTTTGCGAAGGCTTCTTACAGAAGGTGGGTTATTAGTTGGGCTAGACGGTGATCTCCTGGACAGCATGGACCATTGGTGGACTTTCTTTAACTCCTCAGTTTAGCTCATAATAAGTACCTAATAAATTATTTTTGACTTGACTAAGAGAGTGCGTTACCAGTCCTGTGATCCCCAAATTCTTCTTCAGATGCTAACTAGCCATGTGATTCTGGGCAAGTCATTTAGCTTTGCTTAAGCCTTGGTTTCCTCATGTGCAAAATTGGGGGGCGGGGGCGGTTCTGACTGTACTCCTCCTGATTCTGTGCTTTCTCTACAATGCCCCAGACATCTCTTCACCCAGGAAGCTCACTCTGCCCCTGGATTTCCCACACCAGAAGTACAAGACCCTCTAGCCTCTCCCTCTGGTTAGCTGGTTCCTCTAGAACTTCCGTTTTAAGGAGGAGGCCCGGGCCAGCCATCTTCACTCTTTTTGCTTGAAGAGTAAGTGACCAAGCCCAGCATGACTGAATGTCGCAGTAAGATGAATAGTCCTCCAGCTTCTTATTGTCCCTCCGTCCTTCAGCATCCTTCTTTATTGCCCAACATGGGGAAATGGACACAAGCCCTTGGCCGACAGGTGACCCTGCCCTTGCCCATCCTATGACCGTCAGCCCTGCCCGTTTTTCAGCCCAAGTAGGTGCTTTCTACTGGTCCTCATTGGCCCTAGACTGGACTGTAGGTTCTCCTGGAGGGTCAAGGAATAGGTCTGTCAACCAATGAGATCCTGTATTTTACTCTGCATCATCTATATCATCTCTGTATCATCTTACCAAACACCATAAAACCAAGGCCACAAGGTCTTATTGATTCTTAAAGGGTGGAGGGGCCAGGTCTCTTTAATAAATTGCTATTGGCTCAGAAGTCTGCCTTGGTTGCTTTTGTTGTAGATTGGATATTTTTGGGCCCACACATGTAACATGTCAAACACATATGTTTATATATGTACTCCTACACGTACACGTACACTCACATACATACACACACATACATATACACATGTACATGTACATGATCCTAGCTGAGGATCACATCCGCTTTCAGTGAGTCTTTAGAAAGATTCAGATACACATTCTCCCTAGGAGCTAGAGGGGCAGAAGATGCCTCTGAGGACTGTGACCTCTAACGGCGGAGAAGAGAGAGAGCGAATTATGAAGAACATCCCCCCTACACACCCCTAATCACCTACTACCCCCTCCCCACCAACATACACACACACACACACACACACCTCAGGAAGATACTGTTCTTTGACTTTTCCTTTGTGTCTTTTATAGAGTGTTGGGAAGGAGATTTCTTTACCTTCCTGCAACCTGTGCAGGGAAAGCTACCTCACCTAGCAGGGAGCAGGACTCCTGAATCAAGGCCCAGGCCCTGAGGCACTTTATGAGAGTTAGAACTGGCTGTTGGGTGTTGAGTTGCAGAAAGGAAGAGGCTCAGGGAATCAGGCTCATTGCCTCCACCGAAGTGGAACTTAATATCTTGCAGTGACTGTTACAACTCAAAATACATCTCCAGGATCATGTTCTTTTGGAAATTTCTTATGGTATGTTCAGGTTCTATTGCCTTTGAGTTTTACTACAGGGGTGTCTCAGAGTAATATGAGAATATTCCCTTCCTATACCATTCCAGTAAATCTGTTTTCCACTTTTGAACAGTTCATGATGAAACAGCTCTCTGTCCTTCTGTATCTGGGTGGAGTGCATCTTGCTTACGTCAGCACTTCCCACTATGTATTGAATTTGAAGGAGTTCCCACTCTGTCCCTTGCTTATCTTTTCATCCAAAGATGAAGTTATCCTAAGTTTGCTTCTCAAAAAAAGATTCCCAGAAGGGAGGAGATAAGTCAACTGATAGGTCAGTTCAGGAGTCTGTGAGGAGGGAGAGAGGTTCAGCACCGACAGCTGAGGGAAAGGCAAACAATGGGAGCCCTACTGTGTGTAACCCCAGTCCCAAAGTCTCTTCACTGGGGGAGGTGAATGTCCTGCCCCGAGTTGAAGAATGGGAGAGCTCCATCCTTCTTCAGTTTTTCTTCAGACCTCCTTCAAGCTTTGAGTCTCTTCTGGCTTCCAGCTTCTAGAGGGAAGATGGAAGAGGCCAAGGCCACTTCTGGTTGCTGTAGAAAAAGAGTCTGGGAAGACATGAGAAGAAGTCCCTGTCCCCAGCAAGCTACATTAGAGACTTTAGGGAATTTCCCCTTGGGTGAAATCTGGGACTCTCACTTTTGGTTGAGTTGTGTTATCTTATTCCTGATAGGAGAGCTCCTTCACTCTGTATTGTCTGTTGTACATTCTCCTATACATACCTTCTTTGATTTGTTTTGCTACCAGTTTGGATAAAAGGGTTTCTTGGCTATTCATGGAACTAGTATTTGGTGGGAAAGGGATCAAGCCTTGAATATAAAGCTCAGAATCCTCTGTACGGCCATCCCCTCAATAATGACACAGTGATCAGAAGTTAACCCGAACAATGGAACAAACAGATATAATTCTAGCCTAGTACTTCTCTCCGTGGAGAACAAAGTGGTCTCTGCCCCCAGCTTCCTGCTTCCTCTCCTGGAAGGAATTAAATTCTCCCTTGGAGAAGGGAGGGGTGGGGAGAAGAGATGTCAATTCTGCCTTACTTCAAGGCACACATCACAACACCCCATGCTACATGTGAAGGACAGGCCTCCTTTATACACAGAGGCTTTCTACATACATTATGAAGGTGTTTACCAGACACGAAATGCAGTCAAGGTCAGTTTAGATAATATTATACAGTATTTTAGTGGAGATGATGAAGAAATAGGTTACAACAAAGTGGAAGAAGAAATCCTAAGAGAATAGAAAAATGACTCACATGCTGAAAAGAAATCATTAAAACTTTGTTATAAATTAATGGCAAGTTCTTGTTGGGCCTCTGGAAATACCAGCAAGGTTTCCCTTCAGAAGAATAAGGGTCAATCTAGTTACTGCTAAAGTTCTGTTGATACCTCAGGGCCTCTTTCTAGGCTATTCTGTCATCTCTTAATCACCCAGCTGGAAAAAAGAGTTGTCACAGTCTATTCAAATGATGTCTCTTAAAAAAGCCTCCATCGAAAGAAAAGACTTGCAAGACAAAATCATTTTCTCTATCATAGAGTTCTGGAAGTAGGTTGTGACCTTGGAGAAAGGAAGTTCAGGAAGCTCCATCCCTCTAATGTGTTGTTTTTTAGTTGTTCACTCATATCTGACTCTGTGACTCCATGGACCATAGTACGCCAGGCCCTCCTATGCTCCACTACCTCTCAAAGTCTATCCAAGTTCATGTTGGTTGTTTAAATGACACTATCTATCCATCTCATCCTCTGCCATCTCCCTCTCCTTTTGCCTTCAACTTTCTGACATCAGGGTCTTTTCCAATGAGTCCTGTCTTCTCATTATGTGGCCAAAGTATTTCAGCTTCAGTTTTAGTATTTGACTTTCCAGTGAATAGCCTAAATTAATCTCTTAAAGCAGGGCTGTCCAACTTTGGGTTTTTATTGAAACGAGCTCTTCAGTAGCCCGGCTTTCTTCACTAAAGCTTTTATGTAAATTTCTATGCTTGTAGGTGGGCTGCATAAATCCCACTGTGGGCTGCATTTTGGACAGCCCTGTCTTAAAGTATTGACTGATTTGACCTTCTTGCTGTTCAAGGGACTCTCAAAAGTCTTCTCCAGACTGCAATTTGAAATCATCGATTCTGTAGCATTCGGCTTTCCTTATAGTCTCACAGCCATACATTGCTATTGGAAAAACCATAGTTTAGACTATATGGATCTTGGGTGATGGCATACAGGATTGGTGATTTTGTTGGCATGGAAACTCCCTACATCAATACAGATGGGCACCTCCTTTGTAATTTGTAGTCTTAGAGAAATGTCTTCCAATTTTTTTTGGTCATCTGTCCTGCAATATTTGTATATTTCTAAATTTCATTCACATATGTATGTGTGTGTATATCTACAACTGAACTAATACACACATTATAAAGATAGAAATGAAGACAGAAATTAAAAAGGATGATAAAAAATGAAATAACATTTTAATAAAATTTTCTTTTTATTAGCAGTTCAAAAACATTTTTGCTGTCACTCAAATACATTTTGTATGTTTAGGGAGAACAATGAAATTGATATACTTCATCATTTTGAAAATCTTGGTTTAACATTTTGTGATACAGTAACTCCAAAAATTTAGTTTATTTGTATACTTTCCCAGACCCACTTCACGCTTCTTCCTTCTAAAATTGCCTTTGGCAAGATGCTTTTGCTGATTCCCCTTAATGCTAGTGCCTTCCCCCGCCCCCCAGATGGCCTCCAACTGATCCTTTCTATACCTTGTTTGTCCATACTTGTTTACGTGTCCGTCTCCCAGGTTAGATTGTGAGCTTCTCAAGGACAAGGATTGATTTTTTTGCCTTACTTTGTAAGTCCAGCATTTGCACAATGCCTGGACCATGCTAGGGGCTTAATAAATTGATTTTGACTGACAATCTGTAGATCCAAGTAGAAGAAGTACATTTTTGGCTGCTGGCTCATTTTTCAATCTAATCTACCAATTAGGCATATGTACACACATACATACATACATATATATTATACACACACATGTATATGCACACATATATATATATATATGTATATATATATTATTCAGCTAGTAAAATTAGTTAAAATCATCTTTCCTGATGTATGTAACGTAAGGAAGGTGGGCAAGGGGAATGCAGGGGGGTCCAGTTCTGGAGAGTGACTATTACAGACCGGGAGCAGGTGATGACGTAACTGAAGGTGGGCCTGCAGAGTCATTTCCAGACTATTATGTCAGTCTCAGACATTCAGCGTGGCCTGGGTTTGGTTCTGGGAAGCCTTTCTTTGGTTAGAAGAGGCTCCCTTTCCTCACACCTACTGAATAAAGCTCCACCTAGGGGCGGTTCTCATTATAGCTCCTTCCCTGCCAGCACAGCCCACCTGGACAAGGTTTGGGGAGAGGAAAAAAGAGCTTTGTGGACAACGTGGAACTCGCCTGCTCAGGAAGCTTTTCATCCCTCCGGGGAGAGCCCCTGGGGCCTGTAAAGGCCTTCCCCACCTCCTCATTCCAAGCGATGTATCACAGAACACCCACCTCATCCATCCCCTCCTGAAGGTGAGGTCCTATCGATGGGGAATCATGGTCTGTCTGTTCCCGGTGCAGCGTGGGCCAGCTCTCCCACCTCACCATGACGTCAGGGCGGTGTGCGCACTCGATCTCCACAGGGGCGGTGGACTTATGCCCATCAGAGACACATTTCCCATCTTTTCCCCCCTCCCCCCAACTCCTAACAGTCTGTAGATCCAAGCAGAATAAGTGCATTTTTGGCTGCTGGCTCATTTTTCAATCTAATCTACCAATTAGGTATACATACATACATATATATGTATATATATAATATGTTATATGTATATACACAAGCACATATACATACATGTATATAGATATATATATATATATTAATTCAGCTATTAAATTAGCAAAAATCACCTTTCCTGATATATGTATATCCTCAACACATATACTCAAGAGTAAGGCCCAGGAAAGATCCCAAGAAAGCTGCATCTGCCTGTCCTTGTTGCAGTAAGGGCTCCAGATAGGTTGGAACTGCGTGCCCACTGTTTTTCCCAAGTACTAGATCAAGATCGATTAATTATTCAATTATTATTAAGCATTTACTACGTGCCAGCCACCATTAAGCACACAGGATACAAAAAGAGGCAAATAATGGTCCATATGCCAAGGGGTTTACATTTTTGAAGGAAATAACTTGCAAACAAATATATACAAAGCAAACCATATACAGAATAAATGTTGTTGTTATTCAGTTGTTTTTGGTTATATCCAACTCTTTGTGAACTTATTTGAGGTTTTCTCGGCAAAGATATTGGACTAGTTCATGTAATGACAATTTAGATTTGAAGATCTTTCCCACCCATTGATAGGTCATGTGACCTGCTTATGTCACAGGAAGCCTAAGTCACATGTGGTGGGAGGAGCTTGCTGAGAGGAAAAGAAAAGTGTGCCACAGGAAATGAGAGTGCAGTTAGAACTGGGGAAGAGAGGAGACGTGTGGTGCCTGTGCTGTGAGTGATTGTTGGTGGCAAAGCCCCAGCAAAGGGCGGAAAGTTATGGGATGGCTTGGCTCCCTGCTGTGATGTCATCTTTTGGATTCTTTGCTGTTATTGTAAAGTGGACCTACTGGTTCTGGAATTTGCTTCATGCTTTGATGGGTTGGACTTATTGGTTTTGGGAACTGGTTCTCTGGTGTCTTAATAAATGGCTTACTTCTTCTACCTTCTATATGGAAAGTCTCATATTTTGCAGTATAGAACCACCTAGGCATAGTGACAATTATCATCTATATTGTGATTATTGCCTTGCTAATACAGTTTTCCATTTCCTTCTCCAGCTCATTTTATAGATGAGGAAGCTGATGCAAACAGGGTTAAGTGACTTGCCTAGGGTCACATAGCTAGTTAGTGTCTGAGGCCAGATATGAACACGGGAAGAAGACTCTTCCTGACTTCAGGCCTGGCACTGTATTCACTTTACCACCTAGCTGCTGCACAGGATAAATAGGAAATGATTAAAATTCAGAAGACACCAGAATTAAGAAGGTTTAGGGAAGGCTTTCTGTAGAAGATGGGATTTTAGCTGGCACTTGAAGGAAGCCAAGGAAGTCAAAACTTGGAGATGACTGGGAAGCAGCCATCCTATCTATATTCACCTAAGGGAAGTTCTTGAGTATTCTTGTCTCTTAAGGAAGCAGGTCTCTGTTGCTGCCTGGAGCCCCTAGGCATCTGAGTAGTGTACAGGGCATACAGAATTGG
The DNA here is from genome assembly GCF_011100635.1 of Trichosurus vulpecula. Classification (NCBI taxonomy): domain Eukaryota; kingdom Metazoa; phylum Chordata; class Mammalia; order Diprotodontia; family Phalangeridae; genus Trichosurus; species Trichosurus vulpecula. The sequence continues at coordinate 556,090,045 of NC_050573.1, read as the reverse complement.
GGGGTAGATAGGGACTGCCAACAGGCCTGCCTGCACAGCGACTTGCCTACCCGGGGGAGAGCTAGATCAATACCCAGTGCAGACCAGACTTGCCCTTATAGCCAGTATATGTTAGAACTCAAATTTAGTGTTCCTTCCCTCCACTGCCAGCCTTTTCCTTATCCACTACTCTCCCTTAATAACACTTATCCACCTCTCTCACTTAATAATACATAGCAGACATAGTATAAGAAGCGGTCATGCTCTCCTGGGGAATCATTTCCATTATTGGTACAGGATGCTCATTCTTTATCTAGAGATCTCGTACTCTCTTCTATTCATCTTTCTTGTCCCCTGGCTGGTATCAAATCTCATTCAACTTCATTCCTTCTGGCTAGCTCCAAAGTCAGCCACTTTCTGCAACAAGTGTTTATTAAGCATTCACTACCTGCCAGGCATCATACTAAGTATAGGTCTAGAAAGAAAGGCAAATTAAAACAAAACAACCAAACACAGCCCTTGCTCTCAAGGAGTGTACATTCTAATAGCAGAGACAACATCTAAATACGTAGGCATATCAGACGTATTCAGAGCATGTGAAGGTAATCAGAAAAGGGAAAATATTAGCAGCTAGGAGGTTAGGGAAAGGCCTCTTGCAGAAGGCTGAATTTCAGTGGAGCCTTGATGGAAGCTGAGCAAACCAAAAGGTAGAGGTGAGAGGACAAAGCATGTCAGGATTGGGTGGGAGGGGGAGGGGTGCAGAAGGCAGCCAGCGTGAAGTCATGGAAACAAGAAATAGGATGTTGTATTTAAGGACCTACAAGTAGGTCAGTGTAGCTGAATTATGGAGTACATAGAAGAGAGAGAGAGCTCCAAGAAGCCTGGAAAGGTAGAAAGGGGACCAGGTTATAAAGAACTTTAAGTGCCAAATAGAGCGCTTTCTGTTTGATCTCAGATGTTAGGGAGTTGCTAGAGCACTTTGGTTGGGAGGTGTGGGGAAGGAGGTTGACATGACCAGAACCATGCCATAAAAAATCACCTTGGCAGCTCAATAGAGGATGAATTGGTGAGGAAGGAGACTTGAAATAGGGAGAGCAGGTAGATGACCATTGCAATAGTCCAGGTAAGAAATCCCGAATTAGGATTGTGGCTGTATGAGTGGGGAGAAGGGGACATATGAGTGTAGAAATGACAAATGTGACAGCGGATTGGATATATAATCTGAGGGAGGGTCAGGAATCAAGGATAACACAATGTTTTGAGCCCAAGTAACAGGGAGTGCCCTCGATAGTTATCAAGAAGGTTTTTGGGGGGATTGAGCCAAGATGCCAGAATAAGAACAGGGACTTGCAAGAACTCTCCCCCAAGCCCCTCCAAATACCTGTAAAAATATCTCCAAACAAATTCTAGAGCAGCAGAACCCACAAAAAGACAGTGAAACAAATCTCCAGGCCAAGACAACCTGGAAGGTTGACAGGAAAGGTCTGTTGCACCAGGCTGAGAAAGGAGCACAGTCCAGTACAGATTGCGCCAATACAGACCCAGGCGTCAGGAAACCTAGAGCAGGCCTCAAGGGACTGAATCACTGGCAGCTATGCAGTTTCCAGAGTTCACAAACCACAAACACCAAAGACAGTTTAGAAGGTCAATAGGACAGTCTGTCAGACCTGGGTGAGAAAGGAGTATAGACCAGCCCCAGCCCCAGCATAACCCCAGAACAGCCCTGGCCCTAGCAAACCAGGAGCAGGCCTTGGGAGTGACTACATCAGCAGAGTGGTGGTAGCAGTGGCTGTTTCCAGAGCTCTCAGCCCACAGATGGTAAGGGATCAAACAACTGATCAGGAATTTTTTTGATGATAAGCTTCAAGCCAGCTTTTACACTCTCCTTTTTCACCTTCATGTGATACAGGATAATATATTTTTGGACAATAGAAACTCTCAAAAAACATCTGCTAGGTCTGAAAACAGTCAGATCTGGGTCAGCTGAAGAAGTACCCATACCAACAAATCCTGGATCTTTGAAACATCAAAGCCCAAGCTTGGGGGCATGTCCCCAGTGGCAGAGGTGTGCGATAGCCAGATAAAATCTGGAACTTGCAACCTGGAACCTACTCCAAACCTGCACCCAGGAGAGCTGATGGTTAAATCTTCAGTGTGAGCACTTAAATTCATATCAGGACTTGATTTATTGTTTTGTTGGTGAAAATGTTAATAATGCAGTTCAAACTTTAAGTGTGCAGAGCATTTTTGGTTGTTAAAAATTAACTGGTCCACCTGTGCCTGAGGGACAGGCTGTATGTGACCTGCTTAAAAATTGACTGAGAGAATCCTAAGATGCTTGAAAGGAGGAGTTTGGTTGGAGACAGATTTCCGGAGGAGCCCTCTAGAGACGATAAAGAACCTTTAAAGACTGAGTAGAGTCATGAATTTTTGCATGGCTGACTAGAAGCCAGGAGCCTGTAAGGGAAATTGGCCCCCATCACGTTCCTTGACTTCTATTGTCCGCATCCCTAAAGAATATTTTATCTCCTTTTCTGAGATGAGGTCTTATCTGTCTCGCAGCCGAAGAATTATTTACTCTTGTGTATTTTTTGGCATAGTCAAATTTTCCTAATTTCTGTTTGTTAGTTTCTTTGATAAAAAGGTTTGTTAGCTATTTGTGCAACCAGTTTTTAGTAGGAATTGGGTAAACTGGCAAGTGTGAGCTAAGGGCTACTATCCCTCCTTGAGAGAGATCACAACAGCAGTTTTTGTTTTGAACTACTTAGAATCAATCATATACCTAGACTAGAGATATTTGATGTGTGGTAAATAAACATTATTCTAATCCCATGCTCTTCTCAGAGGCAGGCACAATCATCCAGTCTTGGTGGTCCTGATCCTGCCTGACCTCCCGTACTAGGCCGTTGGTAGTGCTCACATGGCTCTCCAAAAAGCCAGACTATTTCCCAGATCAGATGTCTATTTCAACATCACACATGAGTTGTATTTTTAAAAAATATATTAGAGGGGGCAGGTAGGTGGTGCAGTGAGTAGAGCACTGGCCCTGGAATCAGGAGGACCTGAGTTCAAATGTGGCCTCAGACATTTGACACACTTTCCAGCATTGTGACCTTGGGTAAGTCACTTAACCCCAATTGCCCTGCCTTCCCCCCTCCCAAAAAATATATTAGAAAGTCCTGCACATCTTACATATCAATAGAAATATACTTCCTAAGAATAAATTAAGTAGAAAATGGAATTAGAGAGAATAAGATAAAAGCCTATCCCATAAAGAAGATAAACAATTGAAATTCTTTAATTATCTGATGTAAACAAAACCACAGAAAATTAGAGCTGAAAGAGATCTTTGAGGTCATCTAATTCAATCTACTAATTTTTTAAAAGTTTTTTTTTTTCACACTACAGTAATTTCCTCCCTTGTAACAAAGAAGAGTTAAGCAAAACTGACCAAAGGACCTTATCTGATAGCCTACAGGGGTATCAAATTAAAGAGATCCCTGTCTATACCCTGCTTATACCTATGCCTTCCCATTTCCTATCAGGAGTGGGGAAACTGCAGCCTTGAGGCCACTTGTGACCCTCTAGGTCCTCAAGTGCAGCCCTTTGACTGAATCCAAACTTCACAGAACTAATTCCCTTAATAAAAGGATTTGTTCCGTAAAACTTGGACTCAGTCAAAAGGCTGCCCCCAAGGACCTAGAAGGCCCTCGAGGCAGCAGATTCCCCACCCCTGGTTAGTCTCTTACCTCTCTTCCAAGAGGAGGGAAGTATGTTTCATCATCTGTTCTCTGGGACTAAGATTAGTCACTGAAATAAATCTGGTTTCAGACAGCTTTTAGTGTTGTTCTAAGGTACGTGTTTACGTACTCTCTGCCAAGCCAGAGAGGATTTTAGGGAGTGAAGCAGACTTTGCGTTTCACACAGTTTCTGTGGGGTATCTTTGGAAGACCATGTAACAATGGTTTTAGAGGGCATAGGATCCCCATAAAGGGGTAATAAAGAATTTCTAATCCTTAGTCAGGCATTTCTCTGGGACAACATACTGTGATTCAGACCCAAAGATAGGCAGTAAAACAAACAAACAAAACCCTTTATTCTTAGCTTGGGAGCATTCTGCTTGGATTTCCTTCTTTTGGCTGCATGTGGTGACTAGTAGCCAATAATCGAAGAGCTGTCACTTTGTCTTATGAGGGAGATATTTTCTAAACCCTAAACCCAAGAAGACAGAATCTGAGTTGACCAGCAGGAAGTCCTGAGGACATTCATGCTATTCATTCATTCAGTGAGCATTTAATAAACTCTTACTAGAGGCCAAGTACTTTGCTAGGTGCTAGAGATAAAAAGATAAAAAATTAAGCAATTTCTGCACTGAATAAAATCCAGAAAATGGCAACAGCAGAGATATACAGTATTGACTATCAAAAAGACATCCTTCAGACTATACATTCAATGGAGAGCACGAGATGGGACGTCCAGCAGAGAGCAAGGTGACAGAAGAAACCAACAATCCTGCAAAACAGCAGATGTCAATTTCCCATGCCCTAAGTATTCTTCCCTCTGTGTTCTCCCTTCATGTGTGTGCCTACTGGTCGCATGCACTCTGTGTGTGTATGTGCCTGTGTGAGCCACACCACGTGTGCCTCTCCAGTTGGTGGTATGGTAACCTTTAAGAAAGTGAGTCTAGGAATCTTATCTCATCACTTTATTTGCTATATTGTTTAATATGTCTTGTTTGAACTGATATGTCCTTTAGCTAACGGACAAAAATAAATATATTGGTGAGGACTTAGGAATATGACTTAGAGTGGGTGCTGGCATAGATACTTCAAATCTGGAGGGGCTTTTCTGAGGGACAAATAAGAAAAAGGGTACCTCAGAAATTACATTTGCTACTCTCCCCCCATCCAAAAAAGGAGGATTGCTACACATTTTGGTCCATGTTTTTTAATCTCTTTAACTCAGGCTTCTCTGGATATGTTTTGATCATAACCTGCTGGTATCCTTTATCATACAAGTGAGACTAGCCCCCTTTAATTGGCTTCCTGAATCGTTAAACTGGCAAGACTGAGCCATTCATTCTTTTTCAGCTGTGGCTTATGTCCACTATCTTTCACCTGTGGTCTTATTGGTGACTCCTATCTGCTGTGCCCAGCACGGACACCAGGAACTAAATCAATGAGAATGAAATGACTTCCTTCCCCTCCTTCCTTCTCTTTATGCCACAGCTCTGAGAAGTAGGTCTGTTGGTGTTTGTCTTTGTATCAGTTTCAGAAAGGTGCCAGGTTGCTCCTGTAATCCTGGCTCCAAGGTCTCCAAGGCTCAAGCTCCCAGTTGCCATGAGGATCACCTCCAGCACCTGAAACCGAGGGCAAACAACAGAGAACAGAAATAAACACCACTAGACCCATTTCTCAGAGCGGAGGTAAAGGAAGGGAAGCAGGATAAGTCAAGTAATTCCCTTCACTTTGGCTCAACTGAAGGTGCCTATGCCAGGCATAAGAGATAGCAGTCATTGAAAAGAGCAAAAGATGGCAGAAATGAGATGCAGCTGAAAAATAATGAATGGCTCAGTCTTGCTAGTTTTAAAGACGGAGGCGGCATAGGCATGCTGTGGACTCCACACTAGGCAAACTGGGCATGTTCAAAACATGCCCAGAAAAGCCTGGGTCACACCTCTTTGGAATATATGCCTACAAGTGGGAACAGCGTGCCTGCCAAAGGACATGAAGTTTTATGATTTTTCTCATGTAATTCCAAATTTCCCCAGCATAGTCAAATCACTTTACAGCTATACTAGTGTATTAGCAGTGCACCTGTCTTCCTATAGAACCTCCAATATTCTTGCTTTGAGGGGTGTGAAATGAAACCTCAGAGTTGTTTTAATTTGAATTTTCCTTACTAGTAATGATAGAGCATTTACTCATGTGCTTGATAATTTAATTTCTTCTTTTGAAAATTGTTCTCATCTTTTGATACTTTACTGGAGAGTAGTTCTGATTCTTAAATATTTGTGCAAATTCCTTGTGTAATTTGGATATCAAACTTTTATAAGTCATTTGAAAAAAAGGTTTTGCCCCATGACAACTTTTCTTCTTATCCTAGCTGCACTGAATTTGTTAGTGCAAAATTTTTAAATTGTATCAAATTGATATATTTCATGTTTGATGACCACCTCTATCTTTTGTTAGCAACTCATTCATTTTATAGAAGAGAAAAATCAGAAGTAGTGAGGTGCTATGATAAATCCAAAGTCACACATTGAGTCAGTAACAGAATTGGATAAGAATCCAGGTTTCTTGGTTTCTCATTATACCACATTATTTCTCATGAAGTAGGATAGGGATAGGAACTAGACCTATGATTTCATGTATTTAAAGAATTGTCGGGTGCAAAAACTCTCTCTAGCAATGCATATGGGCACCCTCTTTGCAATTTAGAATTTTAGACAATTGTGAAGAGCACAGTGGTTAAAGTGACTCACCAGGGTCACACAGCCCTTCTGCATCAGAGGCAGGACTTGAACTCAGTTCTTCCTGGTTTCAAAGCTGGCTCTGTAGGTACCAATCAATAAATATTCATTAAGTGCCTACAATGTGCCAGGCACTGTGCTAAGGTTACAAAAAGAGTCAAAAGACAGTCCCTGCCCTTAAGGAGCTTACATGATATCATGCTTCCTCTTTTTCTCATGAGACAGTCAAATTGATATTTTTCTGATTGTCTTAATTAAGCAAGATTCAAGTAAATTGTATATTTTTTAAAACCCTAATTACTGTTGCCTACTCTTCTATATTATTATAGAGGCAGTATTTGCTATCACGACAACTTTATAAGATAGACTAATAACTACTATGAACAAATAGAATATTTACTAAATATTTGCAGCCTCTTTGCCACCCTCCCATGCCCCTTGTCTTTCACACATTAATAAGTATATTTGCCCATTTCTAAATTGCCGCAATGCTGGTACCAGAGGTTTCCATACATGGCATCTGTCCTTTCTGGGATGAAATCAAAAGAGTGGCTATTTGTTTGCCATTCACCAATGGGGGCTAAGAGAAAGTAAAACTAATTAATACTGTTTTCTACCTCTATTTTCTCTTTCCCTTTCTGCATTTTCTTTTTGCTCTCTTTTCTGTATCAACCCCTAATAAACTCTTCACCCTTTGAATTGGCTAGTGATAAAAGATTTCCTGACATTTCAAGTGTGTGTGTGTGTGTGTGTGTGTGTGTGTGTGTGTGTGTGTGTGTGTGTGTAAAGCCTCTTCCTTTATCTAGGAGAAGCAAGACATTTCAGGGAGATGGTAATTATAACAATTATAATAAAAAGACGCATTCTAACAACACACATTGTTGTAAGAAACTTCTTAAGCAGATGTAGAAAAAGTATCAGAGGTAAAAGCACATCCCTAAGTGTGCCTTACCTGTCCATACCTTGTTGGGTGGTGGGGCTCCCCGTTCTGTGCTATCCCTCCCACTCCGTCTGAATGGAGAATGGCTTTTGTGAGAAAGCTCCCGTCCCAGAGGAGTCATTAACGAAGGTACCATTTAAAGCTGACTTTATTTCATGCTTCATCATTTACCAAGCACTTTACATCCTTTATTTGATCCTTGCAGCATCCCTCTGGGGTACATAGGCCAGGCATTATTTTCTACCTTTTACCGTTAAAGAAACTATACCTCAACAGATGATGAAACATATCCCCTTCCTTTCATTAGGGCTGTCACTGACCCAAGGTCACTCAACAGGAAGTGGTAGATAGAAGTAGGGTATTAATACATTATCTGTTTCACATCACTGTAGATGTCTTTCCTTCACACTCTGCCCACTCTTTTTAAATTGCCACTTTGTAATGGCAAGCAAAGTGGGACTTTTTGTTTTGCTCTTTTTTCTTTTGGAGTTCTAGTTTTGCTCAGCACTAAGGTAATCAAGTGCCTTTGATTGAGACTTGCCTTTGTTGGAATCAAGAGTCTTTGATGACCTGCTTAAGTCATAAGAAAGCCTAAGTCACATGAGATCAAGTCACAAGGTTGTGACGCCCTCTGTGGGCTGACGCTGAAGAAGCGTGTATATACTCTGAGGTGGGCATTTTGTTTTGGGGGTTCACTCACTGGAAGAAAGTTCCTGTGATTTTGCCAGATGAGGCTCTAGGCAGCTGTTAAGGAGCTCCCTGGCTTTGAAAACCCAGATGTTGGTGCTTCTCTCTCTACTATGTATGTATTGCTACAGACAGACAGAAACCCTGTCTTCTGATTTGTGTTATTTGCTCTGTTTATAATTTCTGCTTGTCATTTCTATTTGTGTTTTCTCTGAAGTTCAGGGTGCTGACTTTTTGCCCTGAACTAAGTGAATGATATGTATATGTTTAATTAAAGTGAGATTGTAAACCGCTTAAAGTTGCTTTCCTTAGAAAAGCAGATCAAAGAATCTGTGTTAGCAGCCCTCCTGTGTGCTGGTGTTGCTGTTCTTACACCTCCACAGCAGCTGCTAGTAGCGTTGTTGTTACACACTTATAACTCCAAAGTCGCTTTATTTGTTAGGAACATGAAATCGTAGATTTGGAGCTCAAAGTCCAACTATGTCACTTTACACATGAGGAAACTGAGGCACAAAGAGATGAACTCACTTGATGGGGATCACACACCTAGTAAGGATCTGAAGTAGGATACGTAGCCAGATATTGTGCATGTACTGTCAGTAAAAGTAGAGTATTTGGTATTTCTGAACTTGACTTGTGATTTTGTTACTACGGGGATATCTCAGTGAAGAAATGCCCTCTACCAAGGCAGATCAGTGTTTGTACACGCTCTTCAAACTATGATCTTAGAGAACCGCCTGTATCATGGAGAAGTTAAGTGATTTGCCCAGAGTAACAAGACTATCATGGTGGCATTTTAAACCATGAGATCTAGCTGAACCCAACACCAGATTTATAGCTATTATATTTATTTGGGGGGGGCAGGGCAATTGGGGTTAAGTGACTTGCCCAAGGTCACGCAGCTAGTACATGTGTCAAGTGTCTGAGGCCACATTTGAACTCAGGTCCTCCTGACTCCAGGGCCAGTGCTCTACTCACTGTGCCACCTCGCTGCCCCCTATAGCTATTATGTTATTCTTTCCCTTCTATATCTGGCATATTAGGTTTCCAAGTACTTTCACTGGTATCTTCAAGGTATTAAAACAAGCAGAAGAAGGCTTCCTTTCTCTGGATACACCATTGGGTGTATCCTCTATGGAATATTTATAGATAGACACGGACAAGAATCACACAAGTTGAGATGGCATAAAATACTGGAATCTGTGCCACTGGAGGGAGTATCCACTGACATCACAGATCTGTTCAAGTATCAAAGGCAAATGCATTCAGATAATAACTATACATTTCTTAAATGAATTTGCTTTAAAATGTTTATAATTTTCAAAATTGAACTACAAGCAACTGAACATGCTAATCTTGCATTTCTTAGTTACTGCATATAAGTATACAGGAAGCAAGTAAAAAGCTTGAGAACTAGAGTTCCTTAACATTATAACAAAACAAAGTCATTATTTTTTTTAGTTTGTTGTCATCTACAGTGTCAAGGAGTTACAAAACTCATTTTCAGTGCTTATTGGAGTAGGTTTGGCAGGGATTTGTTATTAGAAGTCGTTAATGAAACTCACCAGACGAAAGGAGTTTTTATCCCTAAACAATATTCTTCACAGGAGTTTTGGTGACTAGTTGAGGTTCAACAACAGAACATAGTAAAGAGGCAGAAAAGGAACAAAGGAAGCATTTTCAAAAACAAAAGCTTCTACTTAAACATTTTAAAAAATATCTTTCTATTATAAATTTAATAATATGAGCATTTGTGTGTATATATATGAATATATATATATGACTGCTAGTCATATATATACTACATTCAAGAAGAAAGGAATTGTTGGTGAAACTGAATTTCTATTATGTAGAGCTTGCTTTTCTATATATGTAATTTTCTTTTCCTTTTTCTTTCTTTCTCTTTTTCTTCCTCCTTCCTCTTTCTCTTATTTCCTTCCTTCCTCTCTCTCTCTCTCTCTCTCTCTCTCTCTCTGTCTCTCTCTCTCTCTCTCTCTCTCTCTCTCTCTCACTGGAAGTGAAATGGACACTGATTCCACTGACCTTGATCCCACTGCTGTTCTGTTGGGAAACTTTGACCTGTTTTGTTTTTCTGAGCTGGGTGGTTCAGGGCTCCTTGGGCACCTTGTGGCCCTCCACTCCCCTGGGGATGCTGTTCTTAATGTGTACACTTGATTGGCTTCAGCTTGATCTAAGAGGCTTGAGCCTCTTAGAACCCTTGAGCTCAAGCCTCTCTCAATAACAAGGAGTGAGTCATCATGATCTGGTTTGTTTGCTTGAACCTGATCCCTATCTCTATCCCTAACCCTCCTGTACCTCCTACCCCCTTCAATTTGCTTCATATAGTGAAGCAAAATAAATTTCTGCACTGATCTCACTTTAAAATGTATGCGAGGACTTTCCACTTTGATTCACAAGAAAGGAAAGGGATTTATCACCTCAGAGAGCAGCTTATAAATATGAGAAAGGTTACAAGTTGAGAATAAGGGAAAAATGGTAGTTTAGGGAAAACTCTTCTACAAGATACATCTAAATTGCATCTCAAAAGGTGACAGTCAATTTAGGGGAGATACCCGAAAAAGAAAATAGGAATTATCTGGATTAGAATCCAAATGTACTACAAATATACAATATGTTCACACAGATGAACTGTGTACAGGTTAGGGTAAGATCAACTGGAGCAAGCTGGACAAGAATCGCTGTGTGCTAAGAACAATATTGCAGGTTAGGCTTGTTTTTCTTTGTTGTTTAGTTTCAATTGTGTCCAACTTCTCATCACTCTATTTGGGGTTTTCTTGGCAGAGATAGTGGAGTGCTTTGCCTTTTCCTTCTCCAGTTCATTTTACAGATGAGGAAGTGAGGCAAACAGGATTAAGTGACTTGCCTATGGCCACATAGCTACTAAATATCCAAGGTCAGGTTTGAACTCGGGTCTTCCTGATTCTAGGACCTGCACTCTATCCACTGTGCCACCTAGCTGCCCATTTTTAATCTACTCACCTGGAGTTAGAGATTCTTGGTGGCCTAAGTACAAAAAAAAGCTTCTTGCTAGTAAACCAGCGTGCCCTACACAATAAGCACAGGGAAGATATGTCTAGTTGAGTCAATGCTGTACGCTTACTAGCTACCCTTTTCCTGTTATGTTTAAGTAACTCTCTCTTAAATAAGTGTTAGATGGACTATGAGTATTCAATTTGTGAGCTAATAATAAAAAGAAAAAGAGAATACACTGGTTTATTTTAATATCTTCCCAGAAAAAAGAGAATACACTCATGGAGTAAGAGGGAGGGGGCATCAGATGAACCTACTTTTTTTTCTAAAATGGAGAAAGGACAATTGAATACACATGCATGGAAAGCACATACACACAGGGTTTGGGATAGAAATGCATTAAACTCTCCTTGAAAAGTAAAGTTAAGGAAGGGAGGGATAGTAGAGAAATTTAAAAGGAAAGACAATAGAGAGAAGAAAAGAGCCACAAGCAAAACAAACTTCCTGATAATGAAGTGGGGATTAAAAAAAAAAGCAAAAGAACTGTGATACTTAGATTTATCACATCACAGTTTGTTTTAGGGCTATTAAAAGTCCACCCTAAAAGTTGACTTCTCAGCTTAAATCCTAATAATATCTTGTATTTAATATATTTAAATCTAAATTTAATTCATTTCTGTTTGTGCTTTATTTAAAAAACCTATAACCTAAATTCAATTTGTTTAGTTGGTTGTTCTTGGAAATGGGAAAACTGAGGCCCAGATTGTTTGTCCTAAAGTCATCACTAAAGGTGGAGCCAAGACTAGATCCCTTTCAAGTTGATCTGAGCCACTCTTCCCAGTCTGTCTAAAGTTTTTCTAAATAACAGAGTTGTGATAGCATGAGGTTAAGAATGGTTAGCAAGTTCTCTCCTGCTCCTTTGCCCATTAGTTGGGGAATGGCTGAACAAATTGGGGTACACAGATACGATATAATGTGATGTGATATTATTGTGCCATAAGAAATTATGGGAGAAAATTTTAGAGACTCCTAGGTACTATGAACTGATGAAGAGTAAAGTGAGAAAGAACCAGGAGAAAATTTTATATGAATCTAACAGCATTGTAAAGAAAAATGAGTTTGAAAGACAGTAAGACCAAAGCAATAACCCACCATGTCTCCAGAGGACCAATGGAAAAACACATTAACTACCTCCTAACAGGGAGGTGATGGACTCAAAATGCAAAAAGAAACATACATTATTGGATATGATCACTCTGTGCATTCATTTGGGTTAGTTATACTAATTTATTACAAGGAATTTTTTTCTTTAGGTTTTTAATTGGAGTGGTCCAGGGAGGAGAGGGTGAATTAACAATATTAATGACAAAATAAGGGAATAATTCAAACATTTTAAAAATGCACAGAGAGAGCAGAAAAAAAGTTCAGAGGAAACAACATGATAGTATTGAAGGTAGAAAATTCATTATGCCTTTTTTTAAAGCAATCAAATAAAAATGTGCATGCACTTTGATCCAAAAATATCATTACTAGGTCTGCATCTTGAAGAAATCAAAGAAAAAGGAAACTGACCTGTATGTACCAAAAAATATTTATGGCAGCTCCTTTTGTAGTGGCAAAAAATTGGAAACTGAGAGGTGATCATCAGTTGTGGAATGATTGAACAAATTCTGGTTATAATTGTGATGGAATACTATTTTGCTATAAGAAATGATGAGGGGGGATGGTTTCAGAAAAAAACTGGGGATGACCTATATGAATTAATGTATTGTGAAGTGAGCAGAATCAGGAGATCATTTTAAACAATAAAAACAATATTGTAAGGATGATCAACTGTGAAAGACTTAGCTACTCTGATCAATATGAAAAATGCTATCCACTTACAGAGAGAGAACTGAACATTGAGTTCAAATTGAAGTATAATTTTTGTCACTTTATTTTTCTTGCCCCCCCCCTTTTTTTTGCAACATGGCTAATCTGGAAACATGTTTCGCCTGATTTCACAGGAATGGTTGGCATCACATTGCTTGCCTTCACAATGGGTGAAGGAGAAGCAAAAGCGAGGGAGAGAATTTGGAACTCAAAATTTAAAAAAAATGTTTAAAATAAATAATATTTTTAAAAGCACTAAAAAATTAAAAAGTGACACAAGAGATTCATAGTTTTATATACAGTCCTCATTTTGTGTTCTGTTTTGTATGTGAAAATATTTAATTTTGTTGTTCCAATTTAGAATAAAAAATACAAAAAAGAAAGAAAAGTAGATCAAAGAAAGGTTGTAAAGGACTTTAAATTCCAAACAGAGGAGTTAATATTTGATCCTACATGTAACAAATTGTTCCTGATGTTTACTGAGAAGGATCCAGTGAGTGACTCAATATACTCTTCCAGAAACTATATCATAAAAATCGTAACATTTTTAGCATAAATGAAACTAGAGGAGGTCCCAGAACTGAGCTTTGGGGCACACTAACAAGAGGCACAGGACATGAATGATGATCCACAAAAAGAGACAGAAAGAGCTGTCAAACATATAGGAAGAGAAGTAGGAAAGATGAAAAATCCAGAGAGGAGAGACAGAGTATTCAGGAGGACTGGGTGATGAACACTGCTAAATTTTACAGAGAAATCAAAAACTGGGAAAAAGCTGTGTGATTATTGGTAAGCTTGGAGAGAGCAGTTTCAGTTGAGTAGGCAAATTAGAAGTCAGACTACAAGGCACCCAAAAGTGAGTAAATGGAGAGGAAATGAAGGAAACAACTAGCTTTTTTTCTAGCAATTTGGCTGTGAAAGGTAGGAGAAACTTGGGGAAATGGGTAGGACATAGTAAGTCAAGGGAAGGTTTTATAAGAGTAAAGGGAATTATGTGTTTGTAGCAGGTTAGGGTAGAGTAGATAAGGAGAAATTGAAGATGAGAGATAAAGAGGGGACAACTGAATGGGCAGCGTAGGATCAGAGACAGAGGTAGATTTAAAGAGAAAAAGGAAAAGAACATATTTTTACAACAAAATTTATAGCAGCTCTTTTTGTGATGGCAAAGAATTGGAAATTGACAGGATGCCAATCAATTGAGTAATGGCTGAACAAGTTGTGGTACGTGATTGTAATGTGCTATTGTGCTATAAGAAATGATGAGCTGGCGAAATTCAGGAAAACCTGGAAAGATGTATATGAGCTGATGCAAAGTGAGGTGAGCAGAACCAGGAGAACATTGTACACAGTAAAAGCAATATTGTGCAGTGATCAGCAATGCATGACTTAGCTATTGTCAGCAATGCAAAGATCCGAGACAATGCTGAAGGACTTATGAAGAAAAAACAGTATCTACCTCCAGAGAAAGAACTGATGGAGTCTGAATGCAAATTGAAGCATACTAGTTTTCACTTTCTTTATTTTTTCATGTTTTTTTTTCTGGGCCCAGAAACCAAAGTTTTTATTAGGAAATGATGTTTCATAATACATTAACAAGTCAACTTTAAAGTAATATATTCATTATTATTGTATGAAATTTAAGTTTAAACATGCAGTGCTGAAGGTTTGTTGTGTTTGTTTCTTTGTTTTAATGATAGCTATGAGCCTTTTCAGGTTTTTTTCTTAGGATATGATTCTTCACTAAAGTAAATAAAAATAGATTCGCTGTATTACTGAGTTCTTCTATATGACTTTAAACTTTTTCTTCTTTTTATTACAGAAGCAAGCAAGGTGGCTTTTTGTTGTTATTTCTTAGATTCCAGTTTCCAGGATCCGTAGTCTTTACAAACTCTTGTTCCCAGGTATTTCGCCTTATCAATCATGGATGTCTTGCTCCTTTGAACACTGGTCCAGTTCTTAGCTATGATGCATCCCGTGTTGAGTCATGTGGAGATCTGGCTCAGAGCTAATCAGGTGCTGGACCCCATGGACTTTCGTGCTTTTTGGCACTGAACCAATCAGGTGCACAGTCTTTGTTTGGAAACCGTATATATTCTGGAAGATTGATATTTGCCTGGGGGCTTGCTTATGGGAAGGACACTTTGCCGGAACAAATGGACGATGTAAGTAGCAGAAAGGAGACCTCTGACAGCAGGAGAGGAGACCTTTCATAGATCAAGAGTGAACCTGTGCTAGCAGTCCCCCTGTCAGTAGGATCTGTGCAAACAAAAAGAAAGCATGCGGTTTAGTGAGACTGGGATAATTGTCTGTTGCTTCCCAGTTATTGTGTTATTTTTTGTAGCTAAAGCTCCTACAGAGATAACAAAGGAGCCAGGGGAGAAGTTTCTTTTGAACTTCTCAGAGTCAGAGCTTGAGTGAAGTAGCCCTGCCCCAAATTGTGCCCAAGGGGTGGGGGCTCTGGAAGTGTGTTCTGCCCAGAGTCCAGGCCAGAGCGGCCCCTCCCCATGTGTGGCTGGGGGAGGATGAGCGGCCCCGGAGTTGGTGTGGTGCTGGCCAGAGACAAAAGCTGGGGTCAGGAGTCCCTAGAGCCTGCTGTGCCTGGACCCAGGAAGAAGGGAGAGCTTGGAATGCAGCAGTCCCTTCCCCTGTGAGGTAAGAAATGGAGAAGGAGCTGAGAGCTGCCTGCCTTCAGACCCAGGCAGGAGCAAGGAAGTGGTCAGCCCACAGACCTGCAGGAGAAGGAGCTACAGGGCTTGGGACTCAGCCCCCAGGTCAAGATGAAAACTTTGCAGCAAGAGCACGTGTGCACCTGAGAATGCCAGGTGGGAACCTGCAACTGCAGCGTGGAAAGAAGGACATACTCCAAGAGAACTTTCAGGACTCGGATACTCTGTTTTGTTTGAGGGTATTGTAACCTTATAAACAGTATTTTTGGACGGCACCTGAGTGAGGACAAGCTAAAGAATGTATAAGGTCTGTGTGTGGGGGAGGGGCACATGTTATATTATATACTGAGTACAATGATATATGCTGTGTGCCATGTTACATACTGAGTCTTATGTTATATATTGAATATGTTTTGTTTTAGGCCTTGTGGTCATACTTATTGGGGGAAAAGGGCAACTTATTTTGTGTCTGTTTAAGGCCATGTGGCCAACTGGTGATAGGTTGTTATGTTGGGTTTTTTTTTAATTATAAATTTATATTTTATTTTTAGTTTACAACACTCAGTTCCACAATTTTGGGGTTCCAAATTTTCTCTCCCTCCCTCTCCTCCTCCCCCACCCTGCCCAAGACAGCATGTAATCCAATGTAGGTTCTACATATACTTTCACATTGAAATTATTTACATAATAGTCTAGTTGTAAAAAAGAATTTTAGCCAATGGAATGAATCACAAAAAAGAAGAAACGAAACCAAAAAAGAAGTGAAAAAAAGAGAGCAAATAGTTTGCCTTAATCTTCATTCAGATTACGTAATTCTTTCTCTGGATGTGCATAGCTTTTTCCATCATGAGTCTTTTGGAGATGTCTTTAAACCTTGCATTGATGAGAGGAGCCAAGTCTATCAAAGTTAGTCTTTACAGATACCACATGTCTGTAATCATGTATAATGATCTCCTGGTTCTGCTCCCCTCACTCAGCATCAGATCATATAAATCTTTCCAGGTTATAATGAAGTCCATCTGCTCCTCATTTCTTATAGCACAATAGTATCCCATTACATTTATATACCACAATTGGTTTAGCCATTCCTCAATTGATGGGCATTCCCTTTTCCAATTCTTTGCCATCACAAAAAGAGCTGCTATAAACATTTTTGTACATACTGGGCCATTTCCCACTTGTGTGATCTCTTTAGGATACAGCCCTAGAAGTGATATTGCTGGGTCAAAGGTGTGCACTTTTATAAAGCCCTTTGGGCATAGTTCCAAATTGTTCTCCAGAAGGGCTGGATCAGTTCACAACTCCACCAACAATGTAACAGTGTTCCAATTTTCCCACATCCTCTCCAGCATTTATCCTTTTCCTGTTTTGTCGTGATAGCCAATCTGACAGGAGAGATGTGGTACCTAAGAGTTGTTTTGATTTGCATTTTTCTACTCAATAGTGATTTAGAGCATTTTTTCATATGCCTATAGCTATCTTTAGTTTCTTCCTCTGAAAACTGCCTGTTCATATCTTTTGACCATTTCTCAATCGGGGAATGACTTGTATTCCTATAAATTTGGCTCAGTTCCCTGGATATTTTAAATATGAGGACTTTATCAGAGACACTGGTTGTAAAGATTCTTTCCTAATTTTCTGTTTCCCTCCTAATCTTTGTTGCATTGGCTTTGTTTGTATAAAAACTTTTCAGTTTAACATAATCAAAATTATCCATTTTGCATTTTGTAATGCTCTCTATCTCTTGTTGGATCATGAATTCTTCCTTTTCTCATAAATCTGACAGGTAAACTATTCCTTGCTCTCCCAAATTGCTTAGAGTATCAGCCTTTATTCCTAAATCATGAACCCATTTTGACTTTATTTTGGTATATGGTGTAAGATATTGGTCTATGTCCAGTTTCTGCCATACCATTTTCCAATTTTCCCAGCAGTTTTTGTGAAATAGTGAATTCTTAGCCCAGAAGCTGGATTGTTTGGGTTTATCAAAGAGTAGATGGCTATAGTCATTGAATACTGCATCTTGTGTACCTAACCTATTCCATTGATTCACCACTCTGTTTCTTAGCCAGTACAAAGTAGTTTTGATGACTGCTACTTTATAATACAGTTTGATATCTGGTATGGCTAGGCCCCCTTCCCTAGCACTTCTTTTCATTAATTCCCTTGGTATTCTGGACCTTTTGTTCTTCCAGATGAATTTTGTTATTTTATCCAGCTCTGGAAAATAATTTTTTGGTAGTTTGATTGGTATGGCACTGAAAAAGTAAATTAATTTAGGTAAAACTGTCATTTTTATTATAGTAGTTCAGCCTAACCATGAACAACTGTTGTTTTTCATTCATTTAGATCTGACATTATTTGTGTGAAAAGTGTTTTGTAATTGTGTTCATATAGGTGCTGGGTTTGTCTTGGCGGGTAGACTCCCAATATTTTATAGTGTCTACAGTAACTTTGAATGAAATTTCTCTTTCTATCTCTTGCTGTTGGGCTTTGTTAGTAATGTATAGGAATGCTGAGGATTTATGTGGGTTTATTTTATGTCCTGCAACTTTGCTAAAGTTGTTTATTATTTCAAGTAGTATTTTACTTGATTCTCTAGGATTCTCTAAGTACATCATCATATCATCTGGAAAGAGTGATAATTTAGCTTCTTCTTTTCCTATTCTAATTCCTTCAATTTCTTTTTCTTCTCTTATTGCTACAGCTAATGCTTTTAGTGCCAAATTGAATAGTAGGGGTGATAACAGACATCTTTGTTTCACCCCCGATCTTATTGGGAATGCATCTAGCTTATCCCCATTACATATAATGCTTGCTGATGGTTTTAAATAGATGCTACTTATAATTTTTAAAGAAGACTCCATTTATTCCTATGCTTTCTAGTGTTTTTCTTAGGAATGGGTGTTATATTTTGTCGAATGCTTTTTCTGCATCTATTGAGATAATCATATTGTTTCTGCTAGTTTTGTTGTTGATATGATCAATTATGTTAATAGTTTTCCTAATGTTGAACCAGACTTGCATTCCTGGAATAAATCCTACCTGGTCATTGTGCATTATTCTCATGATAAGTTGCTGCAATATTCTTGCTAATATTTTATTTAAAATTTTTGCATCAATATTCATTAGGGAAATTGGTCTATAATTTTCTTTCTCTGTTTTGACTCTTGCTAGTTTAGGTATTAGTACTATATTTGTGTCATAAAAAGAATTTGATAGGACTCCTTCACCTATTTTTCCAAATACTCTATAAAAAATGAAAATTAATTGTTCTTTAAATGTTTGATAGAATTCACATGTGAAACCATCTGGCCCTGGAGATTTTTTCCTAGGGAGTTCATCGATGGCTTGCTCAATTTCTTTTTCTGAGATTGGGTTATTTAGGTATTTTACTTCCTCTTCTGTTAAGCTGGGCAATTTATATTTTTGTAAATATTCATCCAACTGGTCTCAAGCCCAAAAAGTATTCCTGGAGGACCTCAAGGAGGATTTAAAAAAAATAAATTAGAGAGATAAAAGAAAAACTGGAAAAAATTACTGATGAGAACAAATCTTTAAAAAGGAAAATTGGCAAAATAGTTAAGGAGGTTCAGAATCTAATTAGAGAGAATGACTCCTTGATAAGTAAAATTAAGCAAATGGAAAAGGAGGTACAGAAACTAAATGAAGAAAACAATTCATTAAAAATTAGAATTGGGCAAGTAGAAGCCAATGACTCTATGAGGCATCAAGAATCAGTCAAACAAAATGTAAAGAATGAAAAAAATAGAAGAAAATGTGAAATATCTGATTGGAAAAACAAGTGACCTGGAAAATAGATCCAGGAGAGATAATCTAAGAATTAATGGTCTATCAGAAAGCCATGATGAAAAAAGAGCCTGGACAGTATCTTCCAAGAAATCATCAAGGAAAAGTTACCTGAGGTCCTAGAACCAGATGGTAAAATAGTCATCAAAAGAATCTACCAATTACCCCCCTGAAAGAGATCCCAAATGGAAAACCCCAAGGAATATACTAGCCAAATTCCAGAATTATCAGATCAAGGAGAAAATACTGCAAGCAACCAGAAAGAAATAATTCAAATATTGGGAACTACAGTCAGGATCATGCAAGATATTGCAGCTTCTGTCTTAAAAGAAAGGAGGAATTGGAATATGATAATCTGAAAGGCAAAGGAGCTTGGGCTACAAGCAAGGATCAACTACCAAGAAAAATAAAGCATAATTTTTCAGGGAAGGAGATGGACATTCAATGAAATGAGGGAATTCCAGACCTTCCTGGTGAAAAGGCCAGAGGTCAAGGGAAAATTTGATCTTCAAATAAAAAACCCAAGTCAGACATAAAAAGGTAAACAGGGGGAAAGAAAACCTTGTTATTCAATAAGGGCATATCGTTTACATCCTTATATAGGATTATATTGTTTTATATATGCTATATATATGTGTGTATATATGTCAATCTTGAGAATGGTATAGTTATACAACAATTAAAAGGAATACACATAGAGTGAGGGTGTCAGTATAAAGTAACTGATATGATGCTAAAAAAACATAATTAAGGGATATAAAGGGATTGTTCTGGGATAAGAGGTAAGAAAGAGGTAGAAAAGGGTAAATTATATTACATGAAGAAGCACAAAAACATATTATAGTAGAGGTAAGGAAGGGACAGAGAAGAGCAGTGTTTGGGCTATACCCTCATCAGATTTGGTTCAAGGAGGGAATAACATACTTTGAAAAGTATAGAAATCAAACTTCTCCTACAGGCAGCAGGAGAGGAAAGGGAAAAGAAAAAAGGGGGTGGTTAGAAGGGAGGGAAGAAGTAGCAAGGGGAAAAGGGTAAGATAAGGGAGGGGTGTCAATAGGGAGGAAAAATTGAGGAAGGTGGTGGTCAAAAGCAAAACTCTTTTGGGGAGTGGAAAAGAGAAGGGAGAAATTAAAGCATAAATGGGGGAAACAGGATGGAGAAAAAGACACAGATAGTAATCATAACTGTGAATGAAAATGGGATGAACTCTCCCATAAAATGGAGGCAGATAGCAGAATGGATTAAAAACCATAATCCTACAATATGTTGTTTACAAGAAACACATTTGAAGCAGGGGGATATACACAGGGTAAAAGTAAAAGGCTGGAGTAGAATATACTATGCTTCAGCTGAAGCAGAAAAAAAAGCAGGGGTAGCAATCCTAATCTCAGACAAAGCAAAAGCAAAGAAAGATCTAATTAAAAGAGATAAGGAAGGAAACAATATCCTGCTAATGAAGCAATGTCATTACTTAACAAATATGCACCAAGTGCTATAGCACACAAATTCTTAGAGGAGAAGTTAAGGGAGTTACATGAAGAAACAGACAACAGCTATACTAGTGGGGGACCTCAACCTCCCCCTCTCTGAACTTGAAAAGTCTAACCTCAAAATAAACAGGAAAGAAGTTAAGGAGGTGAATAGAATTTTAGAAAAGGAATGATAGACCTATGATAGACCTCTGAGGAAAACCAAATGGGAATAAAAGGAATATACCTTTTTCTCAGCTGTACATGGCACATACTCAAAAACTGACCATGTACTAAGGCATAAAAACCTCACAATCCAGGGCAGAAAGGCATAAATAGTCAATACAGCCTCTTCCGATCATGACACAATAAAATTATTTGTAATAAAAGACCATGGAAATATAAACTAAAAATTAATTGGAAACTAAATAATCTAATCCTACAGAATGAGTGGGTCAAAGAAAAATCTTTCTTATGAATTATCCAATTACTAATAACAATCTTAGGTATGTGTTTCACATTTTACATACATAAAAAGTAAACAGTCTGTCCTTATTGAGTTCCTTGTAATCAGTCTTTGGTATGTACATTATGTTTCTCTTGGCTCTTGTATGTCAAATCCTCTATTAAGTTCAGGAGTTTGGGTTGGTTTCTTTTTTTTAAGCCAAGTCCTAAAAGTCTGACAGTTCGTTAAATGCTTAGCTTTGCTGGGTATGATATTTTCACCTGGAGCCCCAGTTCTTTTGTTCTTTGATATATAATGTTCCAAGATCTGTGGTCTTTTAGGGTAACCACTACTAGGTCTTGTGTGATTCTAATTGTGACACTATGTTATTGAAATTTTTTTTCTTGTTGCTCATGATATTTTATCCTTCAGCTGGGGGCTTGGGAATTTGAATATAATATTCCTATGGGTTTTCATGATAGGACCTCTTTCAGGTAGTGATTGGTGGATTTTTTCTATTTCTACTCTCCCTTCTTGTTCTAAAGTTTCAGGACAATTTTCTTTAATTATTTCTTATATTATTGTATCAAGATTCTTTTTTAGATCATATAAGGTACTACAATTATTCTTATGTTTTTCTTTTTGATCTGCTCTCTGGATCAGTTGTCTTTCTTATGAGATGTTTCACATTCTATTCTATTTTTTCATTATTTATATTTTGTTATTATTTCTTGATCTCTTATAACTTTACTGGCTTCCCCTTGCCCAGTTCTGATTTTCAAGGAGTTGTTTTCTTCCTTAAGATTCTGGATCTCCTTTTCTAATTGGTTGACTTTCTTTTCATAATCTTCTTGTTTTTCTTGGATTGTTCTTATTTTTAAAATTTTTTTCCTCTCTGTCCTTTGATTTTTAAAGTTTTTTTAAAGCTCTTCTATGAATTCTTTTTGAGCAGGTAACTATTTAATGTTACTCTCCCCAGGAGAGGGTTTCTTTGCTTCAGTATCCTTTCTCCTTTGCCTGTGAATTTTTTTTATTTGTAATAACTTAGTTTTTGCAATCACCTCTAGCCCTGGGGTGTGGGGGATGGTGCCTCTGGTCTCAGATCCTTCTTCAGTTCTCATCTCCAGCCTTAAATAACAATAACAACCTGGTCTTAAACAGTAACCAACATCTCCAGCCTCCTGTAAGTGCCCTCGGCCAATGGTGTCCCTGACCTACTACTTCTGCTCTCACCAGGCATGTGGTGGTTCCTTCTCATCCCTAATGCATCCATGGAGCACAGCTGGGTCTGGCATTTCTTGTCAGCAGAGGTTGCTTCAATCTTCCCTGGCTCAGACACCCAGCTGAGGCCAAGGCAGCATCCCAGCCCAGATAACCTCAGAGCTTGTCATTTGTTGTTTAAGGTGACCTAGGAACTAGTTTGGAGGTGTTTAGTCTTCACAGGGACTCATCCTGGTATTTTTCTTCAGATCTTCTTGGGTTGTCCCAGGAATACTCCTGTTCTGCCCCTACTCTTATTTATTTTTGCTCTTCAATATTCACCCTGAGGTGCTATTTCATCTCTTTTGTGGGAGAAAATCTTGAGAGGTTGGAATTTTCTGACCTACTCTGCCATCTTCCCAGAATCTTCTCTCCAACTTTAAACTTTCATAGAAACAAAGCCCTACCTTTTTAATTATACTGTTCTTGAGGTGATGCTGTACGGCTGTGTCATAGAATACTAATGCTTCTGAACAATTAAAGGTAAAGGTCCTCCAAAAAGCAATGAAAAGACATGGTGGATGTGAGCAGCCTGCAACACATTCAACACGAAGAATTCTTGTGGAGATGAATGAAGAATTGAACATAAGATAGGACATAAAAGACATTAGTACAGAGATGTATGGCTAGAAAAATTTTTGGATCCATTACAGGATGCAAATGAGCAATACACCGTGGGAGGTCTGTGTACTTGCACCCAATATATCTAGAGGAAGGACCCTAGAATGTGAAATGATGCTTTATGGAAGTGAATGGACAAGAGTCACACAGAGTGTTCGGGCATGGATGGGTTATAATAGGCTATAATAGGGAGAGAACCCACACTGATGAGCTCACAAACCTATTAAAGAATTGAAGTGAAAATATCCATTAACATTGATTAACCATGTGACCACAACATTGGCCTAGCAGGCCAATACTCTTAGAAATTTCAAAACTAAGTAAAAATATAAAAGCTGGTATTAAGTGGCTTAAATATGAAAGTGAGCCCAAGGGATGTTGGTGAAGACCGCTAAAATATAATTTGGGATCAAAACCTGAAAGTATAGCAGCTAATGGACTACTCATAATCTTCATACCTATCTATCATTTAAAAAAATAACCAGGAGGGACAGCTAGGTGGCGCAATGAGTAGAGCACTGGCTCTGGAGTCAGGAGGACCTGAGTTCAAATCCATCCTCAGACGCTTGACACACGTACTAGCTGTGTGACCTTGGGCAAGTCACTTAACCCCAATTGCCCTGCCTTCCCTCCTCCAAAAACAAAACAAAGCAAAAAAATAACCAGGGAAACTGCTGGAGTAAACAATTACTGAATAGTATCAGCAAATACATATTCTGTTTTAACGGATGGGGGGAAAAAGCTGGTTCCAGACATTTAAGTATCAGCTGTTTGTTTGAAGAAGCTGAATCAAATGGTTAGAGTGAATAACCAAAAAAATACCTAATAAAAAGCAAGGATAAATATGAGAAAACATATTACAAAAGATGTCAAATTCTTGTCTAAAAGGGAATGGAGCCACCTGATGATGACTATTAACCTCATTCAACAAGGCTTTAATGAAGAAACTTCTGGAAAAAGTGGGACATGGTCTAAGAAAAGGCCTCTCAACCCCTCGATGAACCCTGCACGAATTTCACAGAGTTCATGAACTTTGGGGAAAATATTTTTCACTAACCTGTAATAGAAATTTAAAATTTCCTTCAATTATTTAAAAAAACATTACTCTGAGAAGGAGACCATAGGTTTTAGCCAAACAGATGCAAGACACAAAATAAACACATTGAGAACCCCTGGTCCAAGATGAATGTTAGCAACATGGAGTCAGGAATACAGGGTTCAAAGCTCAATTCTGACACTTACTGAATCCTCATTTTCCTTATTGATAAAACAAGGATATTGAAGGAGAGAGCTGCTATGGACCCTTTCAAATACTATGGCAAAAGACGGAGCAAATTAGGCTTTGCCAAGTGTATCAACAATCCAGCTAGCAACTTCTGTGGGGGTGTAAGATCCACCAACAACCAACACCCAGAAAGCTGCCAACACAGGTCCTTTTGATCTGCTTTACTTAAGGAAAGCAACATTAAGGGGTTAACAATCTTACTTCAATCCAGCATACAAATAACATCCACCTAGTTCAGGGGAAAAAGCCAGCACCCTGAATTACAGACCAAATACAATTCGTAGTTTTCAACATCTGGGTGTACAGTCAGGGAGCTCATTAGAAGGGCTGACCCAGAGTCACACGCCACTCCTGTTGTGGCTCAGAGCTCCCAGCACTTTGTGCATATATATATCCTGTTCAGGGCTGGAGTGCCTGACCTCACCCAGGCTGGGCATGGAGAAGTTCCCCACCCCCAATATCACATCAGGTACAAATCAATGGCTCCCAATTGTCTCGGTGCTGAGAAATACAAAAGCATCCCACCTTATCTGCCCCATTCAACAAAGGCCAGAATCATTAAAGGTCAACAGCAAAAAGTCCCACATTTATTACTATTACACCAAGTCAGATGAGAGCATGTAGGTATATTAAATCGAAAGAGTCAGTATATGAGTTGAAAGTATAATTTTGAGCAGTGGACTAAAGCAAAAAGCAATGTAGATTCAGGAAGAACACAATTTGAATGAGAATGCCATAGAGGTTAGCTGGCTGTGGAATCATACAACTTCCTTGGTTAAGATGGCATTCTTTTGTAGTATCACCACTAAGCCTACCGAACTACAGTAGAATTCCCATGAATCTAAAAGTCATCTACTTACAAGAACACATCTCTCAAAGATATGACTTCCAGTAAAGGATGGCACAACCAGACCTGTTGAAAAATTGACATTGTTGAGGCTATGGTCTGTGTTTTCTTTCCCAGCATGACTAATATGGAAATAGGTTTTGCATAATTTTACATGCATAACTATATCAAATTGCTTGCTGTCTTAGGGAGGGGGCAGGAGGGAGAGAATTTGGAAGTCAAAAATTCTTTTTAAAAGAATGTTAAAAATTGTTTTTACATGTAATTGGAAAAAATAAAACATTATTCAAAAAATTTTTAAAAGAGACATAAGTAGAGGGGTTGGTTCTGACTACCTCTTCATCAAAGATGAGGAGAAAAGAGGAGAGGGAGATAAGGCAGAACAGTTTTAAAATGTAGAACAAGGGAGAAAAGGAAGATCATGGATGGTCTCTATTTTAAACTGCTAAGAGGCTGGATTGGAATTTAGGAAGAAGTTGTTTAGCAGGACTAAGGAGAGAAGAGAAGCTTTGGAATAGCCGCTGTGAAGAGGGTGGTAGAAAGTTGATTAGAGAAGAATAAAGATATTATGGAACTGTGGGGGAACTTAAGGACCCAGTTGAAATTAGATAATACCAGTTTGTAGTAGGTCTTTTCAATGTGCTTGTGTGACTTCCGTTAATAGTGTTCTGCAGAACTCTGAGTAGGAATAGAAGATAGACCATGGAGGTAACTTAGAGTTAGGATTTGATGGGTGTGAATAGTCACAGTGCAAGGGAATAAGAGATTCTGCTTTTATGTGTAGAGTATAGTGCATAGTTGAATTGTTTAACTGTATGGTTAAGATTGAAAGAGCAGCTAGGTGGCATAGTGGATAGAGTGCTGGACCTGGAGTCAGGAAGACTCATCTTCCTGAGTCCAAAATCTAGCCTCAGACAATATTTATGTGACCTTGGGCAGGTCATTTAACCCTGTTTGCCTCAGTTCCTCATCTGTAAAATGATCTGGAGAAGGAAAGGGCAAACCAGTATCTTTGCCAAGAAAACCCCAAACTGAGTGACAAAGATACAACTGACACTAGATACAACTGGACACAAAGATACTTATACAAATATACAACTGGATACACCTGAAATGACTGAGCAACATTAATAAATAAGATTGAAAAGAGAAAAAAAGAGGCCATAGCAAGGGTGATAAACTTGGAAAGGAGGGAGAGATAAAGTGACTAGAAGTTACCAGGGGCTCAAGAGGTCTAGCAGGAGTGAAGTACCTGGAGAGATTGGAAGATAAGAGGTTATGGTCAAATAGAGGGATTTTAGACTTTTGGATAATGCAGGTAGAATATTATCTGGAACGTTTATCCAGTACTGGAAATGTTAAACAAGGATGCAGTGCTTCTAGGGGAAATCAAGACCCGGTACTCACAGGAGAAGATGAAAAGATGCTGAAAAAAAGGTCCAAATGAAGGGAAGTTTGTTAACTATAATAAGGTTCCAGACGGCACAACAGAAGGGAAGTTAAGAGCAGAACTGGGACTAGGGAAGGTTAGGGTTAGGGTGGATGGGGATGAGAGAGCTGGGAGTGATAACACTGCTAAGGGTAACCAATAACACGGAATCACAGGAATTAGGAAAGGAAGAGGTAGGAGAATTGCTTACATGTTCTCTTGAGAAAGGCAAACAAACATTATTTTTTTAAGTATAGGACCAAGTACAAAAAGAAATCATTTCATGGGATATGTGATCATTTTATCTTGCAGTTCTCATGGTAAGTATTGGGGAGGGAAAGACTACCATGAAAATAATTGAAGCTTTTCTGCAAATATCTCTTTGAGAGGATGAAGAAGGAGAGAAATTTTGTGAAGTTCATAACGCCCTTAAATCTATATCAACATGTGCTTTAATATGTTCAAATGAATCTCTGATATCATCATTTTGGATGTTCTTTCTAACAATGCAGACCACATTTCTATCTATCTTGTGTGATTCTTACCTAGATCCTCCCACAAGGGTTCCAGAGGCCATCCCAATTTTCTTTTGACATCTCAAAAATGCCAGTGATGCACTTACATTGTCCAGCTGTCACTTCTTTTTTTTGACAAAAAGTGTTCTTATTTTGACATCTGAATAAGTGTTGACTCCTCAGGACATGGCCTTTGACATCTTTTCCAACTTATTCATCAGCTTGTTGCACTGTGCCTTATTCAGAAACATAGATGCTATCCAAAACTTTTCTGATATCTGTGTTTTTGACTGTGGTGGCCTGTTGGATCAGGGCAGCTGAATTTGAAACAAATTCAGTATCATTTCCTTCAAGAATTAACTCATCTTTTTGGGCTTGAGAAACAACATAAGCAACACCTGGCCTCATGCTCACTCTTTGGATATATTTTTCACCAAAAAAATTTCTGATTTCAACAAATGAGCCATTCTCTTGAATAACAACATTGATGGGGAAGTGAGCATACACAGACCTCATTTTGTAACGAAAACCCAGGGTAACGCCTTTGATCATGTTTTGTACATGACTACAGGCTGTGGGCATGGTTGCAAGTTCTTTTCAATTTCCCTACCATTTGTCCACCTGGAGCCTTTTTTTCTTCTTTCCAAGAAGGCTGAACTCAACATTGATATGATTGAAATCCCTATGGAGGATTCCTCTGGGCCCCTTCACAATAACTGTTTGGCCCTTAAGAGAGATGTCAGCATTTTCTGGGATGTCAACGGTCTGGTTGCTTAGAATGGTCTTCATTCTGGTAGCGAATGGGCCAAAGAGCCCAGCTGTCACTTCTTGAACTCACTATGTTACCAACCCATCTTTCCTTCTTAGAATATATTTTCCACATAACATATTTAACTTTGGCACAGTGGAAAGAGTTCTGAATTTAGAGTTACGGGACCTATGAAATGTCGTATTATCTGGATGATCCTGGGTAGGCAAGTCACCTATCCTATGATCCAATGTATCAGTTTCCTCAAATATGAAACAAGGGTCCCTTCCATCTACAGAGCCATATTGGTTACATGGTAGAGCCTTCTCATACCCACCAGCATACATGTCTCCATTGTGATAAACGTGTGATAAAGATTTTTCAATTTTTGGGAGACTGTTGTGCTCTCTGTCTCAAAGCCAAACAGTAAAATACTGGTATTAAGAAGAGGGGCTGAAAAAGAGATAAAAAATGAAAAGGAAAAGGACCTATATGCACAAACATATTTATAGCAGCTCTTTTCTGGGGGGCAAAGAATTAGAAATTGAGGGGAAGCCCATCAGTTGGGGAATGACTGAACGAGTTGTGGTATGTGATTGTGATGAAATACTGTTGTACTATAAGAAATGATGAGCAAGATGCTCTCAGAAAAACCTGCAAAGACTTGCATGGGCTGATGCAAAGTGAAATAGACTGTGTACAAAGTAACAACAGTATTGTAAGATGGTCAGCTGTGAATGACTTAGCTATTCTCAGCAATACAATGATCCAAGACAACTCTGAAGGACTAGGTTGAAAAATACTATTTATCCCTATTTATCCCCAGAGAAAGAACTGATGGTGTCTGAGTACAAATCGAAGCATACTTTTAAAAACTTTTTCTTGAGGCTTTTTTGTCTGTGTTTTCTTTCACAACATGACTATGATGGATATGTTTTGCTTGTATAACTTATCTCGAATTGCTTGCCTTCTCAATGAAGGGGGTTGGGGATGGAGAAGGGAGAGAATTTGGAACTCAAAGTTTTAAAAACAAATGTTAAAAATTGTTTTTACATGTAACTGGGGTGGGGTGAAGAGTCAGCTCCAACTAAAATATGTATTATAAATCTTGGCTTTTCGTGGTGTGATACATGAATAGAGGTGGGGGTTTTTTGTTAAAAACAAAAAAGAAGATAGCTGGAGGTTGTAGTCTGTGGAGGATGAAGTGGCTATTGCAGGGTGAGATGACTTGCCCCATTGTAGGACTACTCTGTATGGCCTAAATCAAACTACTGATGCTCAGTCCACCAGAAGGGATAATGGCAGTCCTCATGACTAAAGAAAAAAAAATTTAATGTGAAGCCTCAGTAAATGGGCCCAGAATACAATTGTTTTGAATTTGGTATATTTTCCTGCTATCCTAAGTCCTCTATTGAACCACCCATTAAGTCCTCTGAAGATGATGTTCACCTGTGAGATATTTCACACATTCACCCCAATGGAAAGGTTTGCATCTCTATTCTTCATGTTCTTAGAGATGAGCCAAAAAGGAATGAGAGTTCTGGAGTCCAGTGCAGAGCATTGAGAAGATCCTCCTATCAGCAGTGAACATGTTGGCAGAGCCAAATGATGACTGGCACTAATGAGTATGCTTTTAAATATGGCAGTGACAGAGAACACTTTTATCAAATTGCCAAGCAGATCATGTAAAACTCGCTTGGGCTTTAGGAGCCTTATCTTGCCTCTCCTCTCCCCCTTCTTTTTCTCTCTTCTCTGTGTCTCTGTTTCTGTGTCTCTATCTCTGTCTCCCTGTCTGTGTCTCTGTCTCTCTCTCCCCCTGCCCTCACCCCCAACCACTGACATATTTGCAGTGTTCCTCATGAACTATTGGTGGTCATGGTACTTTGTGCTGGGACCCAGAAAGAGAAACCAGAGCACTCATCCTAGTTTATTCCTCATACCTGTATTCTTGCCCTGCTCCTACGTTCTCATCTTATTAGACCAATGGAGGCTTAATATATTTTTGGAGTATTCCTTGGATAAGTAGGTCAGACATTGGAGATACCAACACTACCTCTTCCTGCTGAGAGGATCTTGACTATCCATAAATTCCTTAGAAAGAACCTGCCACTTGATTAGTATTCTTCCTTGATGGAGAGATGATTGTAAGAATCATCAGGCTTTCAGTGGAATACGGTCAGTAATGCTCCTTTCAAGTTAATGAGATGAGGCTTTGGAGCAAGAAAAAAAAAAAAGGAAAGGGTTGACTGCTGAATGGTTTCCAGGGCAATTGATGTGTATTTATATATGTGCCACATGAGGAATACTACAATCAAATTCTGTCCTTGAAAATTTGAAAAATACGTATTTTTATAACCTAGTTGAATGATCTTTTCAGGCATATATTACTTTCAAAACCATAAATATTTTTTGGGAAATGACCTTTTTTACAATGTGGGTCAAAATGGGGGTGGAACATGTTAAACTGAAAAAAAAGTTGAACGAATATGTCTTAAAAACCAACAAGTGTTTGAACATCATTTATTAAAGATTCGGATTTCTGCTTTAGTTAACAGTGAGTTGGTGTAAAGCTGGGGTATGAATTCTGATAGAGGCTTCCCTGAGACGTGAAAGAGTTTACACCTTCTGAAGTTAACAATTCCTAAAAATGTTTAAGGTTGCAATATTGGGGTGGAGGGTGTGTTCAGGAAAGACTAGTACCTCTGGTGTGATGGCTGCTGATCCCTTTTCAGGTCTGCTTTCCAGCTTTGGTGGCTAGCTGTTCCACCTAACTCTTACCTGTGGCCACACAGGTAAAGTGGTCACACCCCGGTAAACTCTTTTGGCATTTGGGCTAAACCAGGTTGAGGGTAACCAAAGGGTCTCAAACTTGTTGGTAAGTTAGGGGGATGTCTACCCCAAGCACGTGAAGACTTCTCCTGGTAGAATGGGCAGATGAGAAGAATCTGTTCCAAAAGCCATGAAGCCAGATAAAGCAGGTGCTGTGGAGAGCTTAGAGCTTGGTTAGATGTCAAAGACTCCAAGGTCATCCACTGCGTCTTGAGCCATCACACAGTCATCTTGATTCTGTCCTGTCACGGGACTGTGATGACTCTGGAGGAGAGAGTAAGACTGATTATGTTGTGTAACTCTGCTTCACTTAAATCCAACTTACATACGAATCAAAAGACGTCACCCATACCATTTTGCCATTTTACCTATCTCAAAGTTCTGTGGCGACAGGCAAGTGACAAAGCAGCAGGTGCCAACACACTGGGAGCTGTAGTCACAATCCTACACACAGGAGGCCCAGGCCATAGGGTCTTCTTCTCATTAGAAGCAGTAGGGGAATTCAGTAGCTCCCAGGTGTCTGAACAGCCTTTTAAGGATTGCACTGCTCACCTCCTGGTGTGAGAAGGGGGCTAGAAAAGGTGCCCTAAAAATTGTCTGCTTACTTGACCCTGGCCTGATTACCGCAGCAGGCGGGGAACTCACCCTGTGGTCAAAACACACAAAAAAGTACAAAAACGTCTGCAAAGACAATTCCATTCACTATCAGAACATGGAATGTGTGCACACTTATAGAAAACATAAAATCTAGTAGGTCTGAAAAACAAAAAGATCTTGTTGCAAGAAAACTCAGCAGGTATTGCATCCAAATAGTAGCCCTGAATGAAACAAGGCTGGCAAATGAAGGCCAACTTATTGAAGTTGGAGTGGATACATGTTTTTCTGGAGATGCCCCAATGAAGGGCAGTGCTGTGAAGCTGGTGTAGGTTTTGCAATCAAAACTAATTTAGTCAACAAGCTTATATGCCCCCTAAAAGGAGTGAATGACAGTCTCACGACAATGTGATTGCCACTTGCAGAAAAATGTCACACCACTATCATCAGAGCCTATGCTCTCACCATGACGAACCCTGATGAGGTCAAAGAAAAATTTATTGAAGACCTGGAGATCCTTAATCAATGTGCCAAAAGAGGACAAGTTTATAATTCTGGGTGACTTTAATGCTAGAGTAGGCTCAGACTACCCAACTTGGCGGGGAATCCTAGAGAGAATGTAGTTGGAAACAGCAACAGCAACGGTCACTTACTACTGAAGACTTGTGCATCTTTTGACACCAACTCTGTCTTCCATTTACCTAAATGCAATAAAACTTTGTGAATGCACCCTCACAGAAAACATTGGCATTTAACAGACTATGTGATTGTAAGGAGAAGAGACAGACAGGGTGTGAGAGTGACAAAGGCAAATGTGTGGTGCAGAGTGCTGGACTGATCACAGACTTATCCTCTCCACTCTAAATATTCACATTCAACAAAAACAGTGTTCCCAAGGCAAAATGACTGACAGAAGAATTAATGTCAACGGATCAGAGCTCATCTCTGAGAGGGAACAGTTTGTTGCTAATTTGGAGGGAAAGTTGAACCAACATGTAGTTGGCAACAGTGGAGCAGAAAAGGAGTGGGCAGCTTTAAGAGATTAGGTATATAGCACTGCCTTTGCTCATCTGGGTCAGAACACTCGCAAACACCAAGACTGGTTTAATGAAAATGATGGGGAAATTCAGAAGCTGCTAAATGAAAAATGAGAACTCCACAGGGTTTACCAGCAGGATAGTTCATCATCTCTAAAAAGGCAGCATTTAATTTCATCGAAAGTAAAGTACCTTGCAAAGCTTAGAGAGATGCAGGATTCTTGGCTCAGCAAGAAGGCAGATGAAATCCAGTCTTATGCTGATAGTAACAATCCAAAGCACTTTTATGATGCCCTGAAGGCTATTTATGAGCCAAAGAGAATTTCCAGGAGCAGAACAGAGGTCTGTACACAATGTTTGTAGATCTGACCAAGGCCTTTGATACTGTTAGTCATGAGGGCTTATGGAAAATTATGTCAAAATTTAGTGGCTCAGAGAAGTTCATCAGCATTGTATGTCAGTTTCATGATGGCCTGCTTGCCCAAGTTCTGGATAATAGACAATGCTTTCGTGCTTTCCCAGTCACCAATTGTATTGCCAATGCAGTATGAGCAGATGCTATGAACATGCAAATGTATTTTAAGGATCTAATTGCCAGGTATAATAGGCACTCCTCACTCAAGACTAAACCCATATAACATTTATTCCATACACCAACAGCAGACAAGATATCATTATGGAAATACAGGAAAGCAAAGCTTAACAGAGCAACAGAAGTATTTACATGTATTACTGGCCCAGAGAGGGCTGCCTTCTCAATTCACTTTCACACTGGAGGCTCCTTGATGACAGCTTCTTAAAAAAAGGTCTTAAGCTAGTTGTCCTTCCCATGAGCTGGTGCCCCCCTTGAGGGGGTCTCTGCCCTTCAGTGAGTTTCTGCTGCTGCTGCTGCCTCTGCTGCCAGTCTTCTGAACACTCAACCCTCAATGCCCCACACTCATTTTCTTCTTCTCTTCTTTTCTCAACACTCTCTCTATGTACAATTATACTAGGCACCTGATTGTCTCAGCACAGAAAGGTATGAGGGCCCATGTATGCAAAGGCTTGAGAGCCCACGTGCGTAGTCTCAGCACGGGATATCAAAAACACCTGTGATTGGTGGTGTATGGTCACATGGGCATATTAATGGATGGGGAAGATCTTCATATTCCATTAATCCTACACCAATGGAGTGAACAAAGGCTGTGTGCTTGCTCCCATGCTTTTTAGCATGTTGTTTTCAGCCATGTTGTCAAATGCTTTCAGTGAGGATGAACACAGCATCCAGGTGAGCTACCACATTGATGGTAAATTCTTCAACTTGAAAAGGCTACAAGCCAAGACCAAAGTGGAGGGAGTGCTGGTGCATGATTTTCTGTTTGTGGATGATTGTGCACTCAATGCAGCCTCTGAAGCTGAGATGCAACGAAGTATGGATTGATTGTCTGCTGCTTGTGCTAATTTTGACCTAACAATTAACACCACCACACCATCCATATGTGGAACCATCAGTTACAGCAAATGGAGAAGTTTTGAATGCTGTAGATAAGTTCACTTACCTTGGTAGTGTACTTTCCAGGCATGTACACATTGATAATGAGGTTGATACACACACTGCCAGAGCTAGCTCAGTGTCTGGGAGACTCAGAAGGAAAGTATGGGAGAGAAGAGGTATTAGACTGACTACCAAACTAAAGGTCTACAGAGCCATTGTGCTAACCTCATTGTTACAACAACAATTGTTACCTGTGAAACTTGGACAGTATACCAGCGCCATGCCAGGAAACTGAAGCTATTCCATTTGAGTTGTCTTAGGAAGATTCTGAATATCACCTGGCAGGATAAGGTACTAGATACCAAGGTCCTTACTTGAACTAAACTGCCAAGCATTCAAACTCTGCTTCAGAGAGCACAACTCCGATGAGCTGGCCAAGTTGTTCGAATGCAAAACAGACGCTTGCCAAAAAGACTATTTTATGGAGAGCTCACATAGGGCAAGTGTTCACATGGTGGTCAGAAGAAGCCATACAAGGACACTCTCAAGGTCTCTCTTAAGAACTTTGGAACTGATTGTGTGACATGGGAGACGCTGGCATAGGACCTCTCAGCATGGTGTGCCCACACCAGCAAAGGTGCTGTGCTCTATGAACAAAGTAGAATTGAAGTGGCTCAATAGAAATGAGAGATGTGCAAATTTAGAGAATCCACCCTAAATGTTCACATGAGCTATTTGTGCTGACCTGTGGTAGAACATTCTGAACTCATATTTGTCTGATCAGCCACAGTTGGACACACTGTAACTTTACTCTAGCATAGTGATATCATTTCAAGAATGAAGGACAACTACCATTTAAATAGCAACTTCTATTTTTAAGATACAAGAAATTAAGGGTGGTGTATGAGTTACACACCTGTAGATTTACATTATATTATTTTAATTTTTCTCTGCAGCATAACATCATTAGACCTTTACTGAAACCTCTCATGCAATTTTATGGTGTTAGACACCACTGATGGGACTCTGAAGTGGGCTAGTGTGGAAATCTCATTCTCTCTTTTCCTGACAGGAAATTTTTTAGGTTCGGAGTATAGCAGTTGGAGAAAGCGGTAGCATGGTACCTAGATATTATTTGCAAGTGCACTCAGAATGGGTAATTAGTGTGAACAGTGGTGTTCAAAGGCAGGTGGGTGTTTGCTGGCTTGGGTTAGGTGTAGCTGAACTTCAGAGTCTGGAAGCCATATTAGGAGACCAGATGCAGAAGAGGAGGAGGAAGAAGAGGAAGGCCACATTATTTATTGCACAAGGATATGATGAAATCAGAAATATTAACATTTTTCCAAAAGTGTTTTTATTTATTTATATTTATTTCTAACACCTCCTACAACTTCCTTATTTTTATGGTAGAGTTTAATAATAATAGCTAACATTTTCATAGCTCTTACTATGCGCCAGGAACTGCACTAAAAGTTTTACAAATATTATCTCAATTGATCCTCACAACAATCCCGAGAGGTAGGTGTAGGTGCTACACCTATATATCATGAATATTTTATTCAAGAGAATAGTCAGGACACTCCTAGCTAATTGGCAAAAATGGAATAATTGACAAAAGATAGAAACAGCCAAATTCAAAGGGGCTATGATAAGACAGGCACAGTAACATATTGTTTGTGAAATTATTACTTGGTCAACCAGCCATTAGAAATCAACTTGGAATTATGTAAGAAAAGTCCCTAAGCTTCCCATGTCTTTTGACTCAAAGATCTCAATACTGGCTACACCCCCAAGGATGTCAAAGACAGGAAAAACAAAGATACCAGTGTAAGAAAATGTTCATAAAAGAACTTTTTTGTATTAGAAAAAAAACTTACATAGATTTTGGATAATGACAATACAAATTGTTGCATAGGAAACTAATGTAGTATTATTATGCCATTAGAAACCACTGAAATGAGAAATTCAGAGAAACACGAGACTTTTTTGAACTTATGCAAAGTGAACTGAGCAGAACCAAAAGAACGATATAGACAACAACTACAATAATGTAAGTGTAAAGAACCCTAAAAGAGCTGAATTCTTAGTTTCTGTAATAACTGGAAGAAAAAATGATGAAATGTATTTCCCTCTTTTTTGGCAGAAAGGAAATTGTAGGTGTGCTGTATTCCATACATTGTCTGATGTGGTCCCTATGTAGATTGAGTTTCCTTAATGGTCTTTCTTTGTTATGAGGTGGGTGGTTTTTGTACATGTAGATGAGTATATCTAGGAATTACTCTGATATAAAAGCATAAATCTTCAATAAAACTTATTTTTAAACAATTTTTAGAGGAACAAGATATGTTGAACATAGCATCAGGAAAAAAGAAAAAAATAAATTTACGTGATAACTTTATTATACATTTAAAAGGAATAGCAAGTTGTACATAATATGTTGTTGTTTCCTGTACAATTATCTATTTTATTATTATACTGTGTAATGGAAATGCTTGTTTTATTCCATAAATCAAAAATAAATAAAAATTTCAAAAACCCATCAGAATCACTTCTCATTTTTCTCCCCCAGTTGAATCTTCCCCTTAGCATAGAAAAATTTGAGCAAAACCCAACACATAAATGATAACATCTGATAATGCATGTAACATATTACCAGTGATCTCTTAATTGCCACATCCAACAGTTGTTTTTTTTTTCCTTAATCCTCATCCTTTTTGACTTCTCTGCAGCTTTTAATATTGTTGGTCACCTTCTTTTCCTTTATAGTTTCTTTTTTTTTCTTTTTCCTAGGTTTCCATGGCACTACTCAATTCTCATTCTGCTCCTGCCTGCCTAGCCTTCCTTCTCCATCCCCTTTGTTATGATCTTAGTTCAGGTGACATCTGCTAAAACTGGGTTTTTACCAGGGCTCTGCCCTAGGTTCTCTTCTCTACTATAGTATTTCACTTGGTGATCTCATCGGTTTCCACAGATTTAATTATTATTTCTGATGATTCTCAGATTTACATACCTAGCCTTAACTTCTCTCTTAACCTCCAGACTCAAATCATCCAACTGCCTATTGGATATCTCAAACGCAATGTCCCATATTTAAACTCAGCACATCCAAAATTAAACTTGTCTTGTCCCACAAACTCTCCTTTCTAACCTTCTGGTAACTGTCAAGGGTACCATCCTCCTCCCAGTTACCCAGGGTCCCAATTTAGGTGTCATCCTCAACTCTTCACTCTCTCTTACCCCCCATATCCAATTTGTTGCCAAACCCTGTCAAAGGAAAAAATGATTTTATACAAGTATTACATGAATACCTAGAAGAAATGAAGCAAAAGATAAAAAATGAAATCAAAGCTCTGGAGGAAAGATTCAGAAGGAGAATAAGTAGCTTAGAAGACAGTGTTAAATTCAGTGTTGGAGCCAGCTTGTACCAGCTCTCAAGAACTTATTGTTAAATTTTCAGTGTGAGAACTTATACCTTGGAAACTGGTAAAAGCCAGAAATCAGGGCTTGGTTTATGGTTTTGTTGATCGTCTAGAGTGAGACTTAAGAAAGTGATGGAGGAAATGCTAATCGCGTAGATCAAAAGTGTGACAGATACATACATACATACGTATCTATCTATCTATCTATCTATCTATCTATATATATATATATATATATATATATATATATATATATATATATATATATATCCAAGAGAGCTCATTGTTAAACATTTACCCACACATCCCTGCTAAAACCTTAAGCAAGGAATGGACTCCCTAAAAACTAGAATAGACCAAATTGTAATCAGTTACTTCATGAGATAGCCAACCATACTAAAACAAAATCAAAAGACTGAAAAATAGAAGAAAATGTAGGAGATCTGATATAAAAAAACTCACCTGAAAAACAGGTCAAAGAGAGATGATTTAAGAATCACTAGACTCCTTAAAAACCATTACAGAAAATTAGCCAAATACCACATTTTAAGAAACCATTAATGAAAATTGCCCAGAACTATTAAGATTAGAGGACAAAGTAAAAACGGAAAATATCCACTGATAATCTCCTAAAAGGGACCCCAAAAGGAAGAGCCTGATAGCTAAAGCCCAGTGTTGTCATGTCAAAGAATAAAAATGCTTCAAGCTTCCAGAAAGATGGAGGCCCCTGTTTATCTCCAATTGGAAACGATTCTGGGCAGTACATCATCAGGGAAGACGACTGCTCATGAGGTCTCAGGCAGCCATCAGGTCGGAGAGGCACTAACTATATTAATGCATTTGAAACAAGGACTCATCTCTTAAGATATATATACAGGAGGGCAGGGCCAAGATGGCGCTGTGAAAGCAGCAACTTCCTGGAGCTCTCTCACAAATTCTGTGAGATACCTCTAAAAAAGTGAATCTGAGCAGATTTGAGAGAGTTAGAAGCCACTGGTAGATGGAGTGGGGCAAATTTCCAAGCCAGGAGAGTCTGCAGGGTTGACAGGACAATCTGTAGGCTGGGAGAGTGCCTGGCATGCAGAACTGTGCCAGACCACATCAGAATGGGGGCAGCAACAGAACCCAGTGAGTAAATGTGGCAGGGAGAACACTGGGTGTGTGAAACTGGTGGCTATCCCCAGGCCCCCCAGCCCAGGATGGAAGTCTGTTGGAGCTATGGAAGACAGCAACGCAGCACCTGTGGCTGTGAGAGCAACTACTCCTGAGGCTTGCAGCCCACAGTCTAAAGGTTTGAAACTCACCTCTTAAACTTCCGGGAGCCATGATGACCAGGTAAAATGGCTCTCATCACTCCTTTCCTCACCCAGCTAACACTCCCTTGGGAGAAACCCTGAAATAGAGAAGCCAGAAGTGGCACTTCAGTAGCCAAATAGTGGGAGATTCTGAGCCCCAGGGGTTGGAGCCAGCAAGAGTCAACACCAGGATCCCAGAAGTACCTTCGCACAGCCAGGGGAAGTGGCAGACACCAGTGTAGACAACTGATGAGACCACCCATGCTGTAGCGCAGCCCTAGGAGAAGAGAAGACATCTAGCAGCCAGACCACCTCTCACTCATACCTCATGAAACCAGAGGCCACAGTACACAAAGCCAGTAACCAGGCACCCAGTTTCCAGAACAAGAAGCTTGGGACAGAGCCCCCTGAGCCCCAGAAGCAGAGATCCACTTTAAAAGCCAGGAAAAAGACAAACACCATGAAGAAGCAATCCAGAAAACCAAGGACTATTGATTCTTTTTATGGAGACAGGGAATATCAAAATACCAATTCAGAAGAGGACAGCATCAACACTATACCCACATCTGAAACCTCAAAAGGGAATGTGAACTGCTCTCAACTTCAACAAGCATTCTTGGAAGACCTCAAGGAGGATTTTAAAAACCAAATTAGAGAGGTAAAAGAAACAACGGAAAAAATTCACTGATGAGAACAAATCTTTAAAAAGTAAAATTGGCAAAATGGTTAAGGAGGTTCAGAATCTAATTACAGAGAATGACGCCCTAAAAAGTAAAATTTACCAAATTGAAAAGGAAGTTCAGGAGCTAAATGGAGAAAACAATTTATTAAAAATTAGAATTGGACAAAGTAGAAGCTCATGACTCTATAAGACATCAAGAATCAGTCAAACAAAATCTAAAGAATGAAAAAATAGAAGAAACTGTGAAATATCTGGTTGGAAATACAACTGACCTGGAAAATACACCCAGGAGAGACAATCTAAGAATTATTGGTCCACCAGAAAGCTATGATGAAAAAAAGAGCCTGGACAGTATCTTCCAAGAAATCATCAAGGATAACTTCCCCGAGGAGCCAGAAGCAGAGTCATTGAAAGAATCTACCAATCACTCCCTGAAAGCGATCCCAAACCGAAAATTCCAAATTCCAGAATTATCAGGTCAAGGAGAAAACACTGGAGGCAGCCAGAAAGAAACAATTCAAATATCATGGAACTTCAGTCAGGATCATGCAAGATCTTGCAACTTCTACATTAAAAGATAGGAGGAAATGGAATATGATATTCTGTAAGGCAAAGGACCTTGGACTACAACCAAGGATCAACTACCCAGCATAATTGAGCATAATTTTTCAGGCAAGGAGATGGACATTCAATGAAATAAGGAAATTCCAGACCTTTCTGATGAAAAGGCCAGAGCTCAATGGGAAATTTGATCTTCAAATACAAAACTCAAGAGAGACATAAAAAGGCAAATGAGGGGGGAAGAACCTTGTTATTCAATAAGGGCAAATTGTTTACATCCTTATATAGGATTATATTATTTTATGTATGTTATATATGTCAATCTTGAGAATAGTACAGTTATTACAACAATTGAAAGGGATATACATAGACTGAGGGTGTCAATATAAAGTAACTGATATGATGATAAAAAAAACATAATTAAGGGGTATAACAGGATGGTTCTGGGAGAAAATCAAGGGAGATGGTAGAAAAGAGTAAATTACGTAACATGAAGAAGCACAAAAACATATTATAGTAGAGGGAAAGAAGGGAGAGAGAAGAGCAGTATTTGAGCTTTACTGTCATTGATTTGATTCAAGCAGGGAATAACATATTCTGATAAGTATAGAAACCAAACTTATCCTACAGGCAGGAGAAAAGGGAAAGCAAAGGAAAGGGTGGTTAGAAGGGAGGGAAGAAGCAGCAAGAGGAAAAGGGTAAGATAAGGGAGGGGAGTCAATAGGGAGGGAAAACTGAGGAAGGTGGCAGTCAAAAGCAAAACTCTTTGGAAGAGTGGAAGGGAGAAGAGAGAAATAAAAGCATAAATGGGGGGGGAATAGGATGGAGAAAAAGACACAGATAGTAATCATAACTGTGAATGTGAATGGGATAAACTCTCCCATAAAACAGAGGCAGATAGCAGAATGGATTAAAAACCATAATCCTTCAATATGTTGTTTACAAAAAAACACATTTAAAACAGGGGGATATACACAGGGTAAAAGCAAAGGGCTGGACTAGAATATATTATGCTTCAGCTGAAGCAAAAAAAGCAGGGGTAGCAATCCTAATCTCAGACAAAGCAAAAGCAAAGATAGATGTAATTAAAAGAAATAAGGAAGGACACTATATCCTACTAAAAGGCACCATAGACAATGAAGCAATATCATTACTTAACATATATGCTCCAAGTGGTATGGCATGCAGATTATTAGAGGAGAAGTTAAGGGAGTTACAGGAAGAAACAGACAGCAAAACTATACTGAGGGGGACCTCAACCTCCCCCTCTCTGAACGTGATAAATCTAACCTCAAAATAAACAAGAAAGAAGTCAAGGAGATGAATAGAATTTTAGAAAAGGTAGATATGATAGAACTCTGGAGAAAACTGCATGGGGATAAAAAGGAATATACCTTTTTCTCAGTGGTACATGGCACTGTACTGGTAATTGAGGTGGGAATTTTTACTGTTTTCTCTTTGAGAATGCAAAGTATTCAAGTGCCTTTGATTAAGTCTTGTTAGGTGCTCAGCCCCAGGCCCACACCTTTTTGCTAACTAGGTGGGAAGCTCCAGGCCCACACCCTTTTGCTGATTAGGTGTGGAATCTTCAGGCCTAAAGAAGGGTATACAAACTCAGAGGTTAGTGTTTTTTGGGGGGGGCTCTCACTCATTGGAAGAGTGTTGGTGTGGAGACTCTGGGTAGCCATTAAGGAGCCCACCCACTTTAAAAAAAACCCTGATGTTGGTGCTTCTCTTTTTTGGTAGCTATGTATATAATGTCTTGATCGGACAAAGGCTGTCTGTTGAATGGTGTTATTTGCTCCATTTATATTGTCTCTGTATGTAATTTTGGTTTGTGTTTGCCCTGAAGTTCAGGCTGCTGGCTTTTTCCCCTGAACTAAGTGCATGATATATGTATGTTTGAGTAAACCGAGATTGTTAACCTCTTAAAGTTGCTTTCCTTAGAAAAACAGATCAAAGAACCTGTGTTGGCAGCTCTTGTTGCTGGTTTTGTTGAGTCTTACACCCCTACAGCAGCTGCTAGCAGCATTGTTGTTACAGGCACATACTCAAAAATTGACTATGTAACTAGGGCATAAAAATCTCACAATTCAACGCAGAAAGGCAGAAATAGTCAATGCATCCTTTTCAGATCATGATGCAGTAAAAATTATCTGTAATAAAGGACCGTGGAAAAGATAAACTAAAAATTAATTGGAAACTAAATAATCTAATCCTAAAGAAAGTGTGGTTCAAAGAACAAATCACAGAAACAATTAATAACTTCATGCAAGAGAAGGACAATAATGAGACAACATACCAAAACTTATGGGATGCAGCAAAAGCAGTTCTTAGGGGAAGTTTTATATCTCTAAATGTTTACATAAATAAAATAGAGAAAAAGGAGATTAATGAAATGGTCAGGCCACTGAAAAGCTAGAAAAAGAACAAAGTGAAAATCCCCAATTACATACCAAACTAGAAATACTGAAAACCAAAGGAGAGATTAATAAAACTGAAATCAAGAAAACTATTGAACTAATAAATAAAACTAAGAGCTGGTTTTATGAAAAAACCAATAAAATTGATAAACCATTGGTCAATTTGATTAAAAAAAGAAAGAAGAAAACCAAATTACCAGCATCAAAAATTAAAAGGGTGAATTAACCTCCAATGAAGAGGAAATTAAAACAATAACTAGGAATTATTTTGCCCAATTGAGCAAGCCATCAATGAACTCCCTCAGAAAAAAATATCCAGGGCCAGATGGTTTTACATGTGAATTCTATCAAACATTTAAAGAACAATTAATTCTCATCCTTTATAGGCTATTTGGGAAAATAGGTGAAGAAGGAGCCCTACTAAATTCTTTTTATGACACAAATGTAGTACTAATACCTAAACTAGCAAGAGTCAAAACAGAGAAAGAAAAT
Source organism: Trichosurus vulpecula (assembly GCF_011100635.1). Taxonomy (NCBI): domain Eukaryota; kingdom Metazoa; phylum Chordata; class Mammalia; order Diprotodontia; family Phalangeridae; genus Trichosurus; species Trichosurus vulpecula. Next base: position 556,047,203 of record NC_050573.1, on the reverse strand, counting down.
TTTAGACCAATTTCCCTAATGAATATTGATGCAAAAATTTTAAATAAAATATAAACAAAAAGATTGCAGCAACTCATCACAAGAATAATGCACAATGACCAGGTAGGATTTATTCCAGGAATGCAAGCCTGGTTCAATATTAGGAAAATTATCAGCATAATTGATCATATCAACAACAAAACTAGCAGAAACCATATGATTATCTCAATAAAATAAAATAAAAAGCATTTGACAAAATACAACACCCATTCCTATTAAAAACACTAGAAAGCATAGGAATAAATGAAGACTTCCTTAAAATGATAAGTAGCATCTACTTAAAACCATCAGCAAGCGTTTTGTGTAATGGGGATAAGCTAGATGCATTCCCAATAAGTTCAGGGATGAAATAAGGATGTCCATTATCACCCCTATTATTCAATTTTGTACTAGAAATGTCAGCTTTAGCAATAAGAGAAGAAAAAGTGATTGAAGGAATTAGAATAGGCAAAGAAGAAACCAAGTTATCACTCTTTGTATATGATATGATGATGTACTTAGAGAATCCTAGAGGATCAAATAAAAAAACTACTTGAAATAATAAACAACTTTAGCAAAGTTGCAGGATATAAAATAAACCTACATAAATCCTCAACATTCCTACAGATTACAAACAAAGCCCAAGAGCAAGAGATAGAAAGAGAAATTCCATTTAAAGTTACTGTAGACACTATAAAATATTTGGGAGTTTACCTGCCAAGACAAACCCAGGACCTATATGAACACAATTACAAAACACTTTTCACACAAATAAAGTCATATCTAAATAAATGGAAAAACATTAGTTGCTCATGGCTAGGCCAAACTAATATAATAAAAATGACAATTTTATCTAAATTAATTTACTTATTCAGTGCCATACCAATCAAACTACCAAAAAATTATTTTACAGAGCTGGATAAAATAACAACAAAATTCAACTGGAAGAATAAAAGGTCCAGAATATCAAGGGAATTAATGAAAAGAAATGCTAGGGAAGGTGGCACACCACATATTAAACTCTATTATAAAGCAGCAGTAATCAAAAGTACTTGGTACTGGCTAAGAAACAGAGCGGTGGATCAGTGGAATAGGTTATGTACACAAGATGCAATATTCAACGACTATAGCAATCTACTCTTTGATAAACCCAAAGAATCCAGCTTCTGGGCTAAGAATTCACTATTTCACAAAAACTGCTGGGAAAATTGGAAAATGGTATGGCAGAAACTGGGCATAGACCAATATCTTACACTGTATACCAAAATAAAGTAAAAATGGGTTCATGATTCAGGAATAAAGGTTGATACTATAAGCAATTTGGGAGTGCAAGGAATAGTTTATCTATCAGATTTATGGGAAAGGTAAGAATTCACACCCAACAAGAAATAGAGAGTGTTACAAAATACAAAATGGATAATTTTGATTATGTTAAATTGAAAAGTTTGTGTATAAACAAAGCCAATGCAACAAAGATTAAGAGGGAAGCAGAAAATTGGGAGAAAATCTTTACAACTGGTGTCTCTGATAAAGGCCTCACATCTAAAATATACAGGGAACTGAGCTAAATTTATAGGATTAGAAGTCATTTCCCGATTGAGAAATGGTCAAAGGATATTAATAGGCAGTTTTCAGAGGAAGAAATTAAAGATATCTATAGTCATATGAAAAAATGCTCTAGATCACTACTGATTAGAGAAAAGCAAATCAAAACAACTCTTAGGTACTACATCTCTCCTGTCGGACTGGCTAATGTAACAAAACAGGAAAATCATACATGCTAGAGAGAATGTGGGAAAATTGGAACACTGTTACATTGTTGGTGGAGTTGTGAACTGATCCAGCCATTCGGGAGAGCAATTTGGAACTATGCCCAAAGGGTTATAAAAAGGTGCATGCCCTTTGACCCAGCAATACCACTTCTAGGGCCGTATCTAAAAGAGATCACGCAAGTGGGAAAAGGACCCATATGTACAAAAATATTTATAGGAGCTCTTTTTGTGGTGGCTCAGTATTGGAAATCAAGGGGATACCCATCAATTGGGGAATGGCTAAACAAATTGTGGAATACGAAGGTAATGAATACTATTGTGCTATAAGAAATGAGGAGTGAAGGAAACTCCAAAAAATACTGAAGAAAACTACACCTTAAAAAATAGACTAACTCAAATGGCAAAAGAGCTCCAAAAAGCCAATGAAGAGAAGAATGCCTTGAAAGGCAGAATTAGCCAAATGGAAAAGGAGGTCCAAAAGACCACTGGGGAAAATACTACCTTAAAAATGAGATTGGAGCAAGTGGAAGCTAGTGACTTTATGAGAAATCAAGATATTATAAAACAGAACCAAAGGAATGAAAAAGTGGAAGACAATGTGAAATATCTCATTGGAAAAACCACTGACCTGGAAAATAGATCCAGGAGAGATAATTTAAAAATTCTTGGACTACCTGAAAGCCATGATCATAAAAAGAGCCTAGATAACATCTTTCAAGAAATTATCAAGGAAAACTACCCTCATATTCTAGAGCCAGAGGGTAAAATAGAAATTGAAAGAATCCACAGATCGCCTCCTCAAAAAGATCCCCAAAAGAAAACTCCTAGGAATATTGTCGCCAAATTCTGGAGCTCCCAGATCAAGGAGAAAATACTGCAAGCAGCCAGAAGGAAACAATTTGAGTATTGTGGAAACACAATCAGAATAATCTAGCAGCTTCTACATTAAGGGATCAAAGGGCTTGGAATACAACACTCTGGAGGTCAATGGAGCTAGGATTAAAACCAAGAATCACCTACCCAGCAAAACTGAGTATCATGCTGCAAGGCAAAATATGGATTTTCAATAAAATAGAGGACTTTCAAGCTTTCTCAGTGAAAAGACCAGAACGGAATAGAAAATTTGACTTTCAAACACAAGAATCAAGAGAAGCATGAGAAGGTAAACAAGAAAGAGAAATCACCAAGGACTTACTAAAGTTGAACTGTTTTATTTGCATTCCTACATGGAAAGATGATGCGTATGATTCATGAGACCTCAGTATCAGGGTAGCAGAAGGGAATATACATATATGTGTATGTATATATATCTATATATATATGTGTGTGTGTGTGTGTGTGTGTGTATATATATATATACATATATATGTATATATATATACACATAGACAGAGGGCACAGGGTGAGTTGAATATGAAGGAATGATATCTAAAAAAATCAAATTAAGGGATGAGAGGGGAATATATTGAGAGAGGGAGAAAGGGAGAGATAGAATGGGGTAAATTATTTCACATAAAAGCAGCAAGAAAAAGCAGTTCTGTAGGAAGGGAAGAGGAGGCAGGTGAGGGGGAATGAGTGAATCTTGCTCTCATCAGATTTGACCTGAGGAGGGAATACCATACACACTCAATTGGGTACTTACCCCACAGTAAAGAAGGAGGAAGAAAATAAAAAAGGGGGAATGATAGAAGGGAGGGCAGATAGGGGGAGGGGGTAATCAAAAACAAACACTTTCAAAAAGGGACAGGGTCAAAGGAGAAAATTCAATAAAGGGGGATAGGTTAGGAAGGAGAAAAATATAGTTAGTCTTTCACAACATGAGTATTGTGGAAGGGTTTTACATAATGATACGCATGTGGCATATGTGGAATTGCTTGCCTTCTTAGGGAGGGTGGGTGGGAAGGGAAGAGGGGAGAGAATTTGGAACTCAAAGTTTTAAAAATAGATGTTCAAAAAAAAGTTTTTCATGCAACTAGGAAATAAGATACACAGGCAATGGGGCATAGAAATTTATCTTGCCCTACAAGAAAGTAAGGGAAAAGCGGATGGGAAGGGAGTAGGGTGACAGAAGGGAGGGCTGACTGGGGAACAGGGCAACCAGAATATATGCCATCATGGAGGGGCCAGGAGGGTAGAAATGGGGAGAAAATTCGTAATTCAAACTCTTGTGAAAATCACTGCTGAAAACTTAATATATTAAATAAATTTTAAAAATATGCTTTAAAATATTAAAAAAATTTTACTACAATAAAAATATTTACAAAAATTTAAAAAAGAAAAAAAAGAAATGAGGAGCAGATAGACTTCATTATAACCTTGAATGACATATATGAACTGATACTGAGTGAGGGGAGCAGATCCAGGAGATCATTATACATGATTACAGACACATGGTATCTGTAAGGACTACCTTTGATAGACTTGACTCCTCTCATCAATGCAAAGTTCAAAGACAGCTTTAAAAGACTCATGATGGAAAAAGCTATGCACATCTAGAGAAAGAATTATGGAGTCTGAATGCAGATTGAGGCAAACTTTTTGCTCTCTCTCTTTTTTTCCTTCTTTTTTGGTTTCCTTTCTCCTTTCTCATGATTCTTTCCATTGGTTGTAATTCTTCTTTACAACTAGACTATTATGTAAATAAGTTCAATGTGAAGGTATATGTAGAACCTACGCTGGATTACATGCTGTCTTGGGTGGGAGGGAGTAGGAGGGGGAGAGAGAGAAAATTTGCAACCCCAAAACTTGTGGAACTGAGTGTTATAAACTAAAAATAAAAAATAAATTTATAAAAAAGATATATATGTATATATACAGGATTGACATTAATTTACCACACACCTGGAAGAACCTAACAGAACCATGGTAGCCATGTTCTTAGCCCTTGCTCTAGGTCAGGTCAATTGTATCCGGTTTTTTTGGTCCAGACCTATGATTTCACTGGTGTGGGGAGCTCCCTGTGAGGACTCCCTTTAACAAAGCAGATCAGCAACTATTGTGTGATTTATAGTCATAGAAAGCTGCCTTGGGTGCTTGAGAAAAGTTTAAATAATTTTCCAATATCACAGAGTATATCAGAGAAAGAATTAGAACTAAGGTGTTTTTGACTTCAAGGTTGTTAAGTTTTGTTAGAATGTGTATTCATGTGCAGGATATCTTTTCACTTCTCTGGTAGGCTGTTTGATCCCACATCACTATCTATTGAGGGCAGCTAGGTGGCTCAGTTGATAGAGTGCAGGGCCTGGAGTCAGGAAGACTCATCTTTCTGAGTTCAAATCGGGCCTTAAATACTTACTAGCTGTATGACCCCGGGCGAGTCACTTTAACCCCGTTTGCCTCAGTCCCTCACATGTCAAATAAGCTGGAGAAGGAAATGGCACCCCACTCCAGTATCTCTGCTAAGAAAATCCCAAGTAGGGTCACAAAGACTTGAACATGACTGAAAAACAGCTAAAAAACAACAACAAGCTTTCTACTGAGAGAACATTTAGAGAAGCTTCAAGAATTTCACAGAATACAGAAGTGCAGAAAATGCAAACTCCCATTGTGTTTATTTCTTTGTGTGTAACTAGCACTAATCACTACGGAGAGCAGAGTCAGCTGGCCAGTACTGCCTTCCTCCTCTTGAGGGAAAGAGATGGCATCGAATCCTCTCAGGCCATGCTTATTTCCACCCACCTGGTCTGGTTTTGGATGGAGCCTTGCCTTTGACCACTGCCCCCATGCTCTAACTCTTCCTCCCTGCTCCCTCTCCCCCAACCCCAGGGTAGGAGAAGAGAATTTAGCTGTCAAGTATACAAGACTGCAACAACAAGGGTTTGTTATCTGCAGAGGCAAGAGCCCAGGTCCACAGGGATCTTTTCTCTGCTTTTGGGGGGTGACTAGAAATTAAATAAACAAATAACAAACAAATAAATAAAATATAAAAATAACAGCTTATCAACCTCCTCAAAGGAACATAGCCACCACACTGTAAAGGATACTTGTGAAGTCCAATAAGCAGAGCCTTCCTCTTTTGTACTCTGCATGTAATTAAAAGACACAAAACAATTGAGATTGAGTTCATTTATATATGTGTATATACATATATATACGTATACATATACATATATATGGAAAAGGTCATATTTCAAATACTATTGAAGCAGTAAGGAGCAGCTTAAAAGGGAAACGGGGAGCTTTGGATTCCAATGACTGTTCTTTCAGGCAGAAGGGAAGGGGAGAAGGAAAACTACCAGGGAGGGGAAGGCCCTAAGTCACCTATATTGTGTGTAGGGTAGTCCTTTACCATATGACAGCATTTGTTGGAAGATACCTTGCATTTACTTTGCTTTGTAGATATTTGTATTTATTTGTATGTATGCATCTTATGTCCCTAAGTCCCTTGAGGGCAAGGACCATTTCTTTTTTAAAAATTCATATTTGTACTATCGCATGTTGTTGTAGTTGTTGTTCAGTCGTGTCTGACTCTTCATGAGTCCATTTGGGGTTTTCTTGGCAAAGACTCTACAGTGGTTTGCCATTTCCTTCTTCAGCTCCTTCGACAGATGAGGAACTGAGGCAAACAGGGTTGAGTGACTCGCCCAGGGTCATACAGCCAGTAAGTGCCTGAGTCCAGATTTGAACGCAGTAAGATGACTCTTCCTGATTCCAGGCTCTGTACTCTGCCTACCACTCCATCCAGCTGTCTCCACTGTTATATAAGTGTTTTAAAACATGCTTTTTGAGTCATCGATTGATTGTTTCAATAGAGCAAAAGGCTTCTCCAACAAGATGTCTTTCATTCATATATTAAGGTGACACAAAATTCCTTAATGGAAGCAACAAGAAATATGAATTTCTTCAATCCTGTCATCATTATCAGGCAATGTAGAATAGAAAATGCATGTTTATTGTCTCTTCAAGGCCCTTTTCATAAAGAATAACTAATGATGAAAAAGACATTAAAAAGTGCTTTTGTGGAAAGGAAGAGATTTGTATTTATATACTGTCAAAGGACATAAGATTTTGCTGTTGTGGTTGCATCTTTTGATGGGGAAAGGAGGGAAGAGAATAAGCATTTATATAGTACCTACTACATACTATATACCAAGCACTTTACAAACACTATCTCATTTGATCCTCATAATGACCCCTCAAGGAAGATGCTGTTATTGATCCCACAATTTGAAGATCTTCTGCATCCATTAATAGGCCCATGTGCCCTGCTTACATCACAGGAAGCCTAAGTCACATGTGGTGGGAGGAACTTGCTGAATGAGTATAACAGGAAAGGATGGAGCAGGAAGCAAGCTAGTCAGAGCAGTCAGAGTGGTGGGAGAGAGTGGTTGTGGGAGGGCCCAAGCCAGAGGAAGGTTTTGGGATGGAGCTGCCCTCTGCAGTGATAATGTGTATTAACTTCTCCTTTGCCATGATGGATTTGGTTTACTAGTGTTGGGATTTGGCTTTCTGGTGTCTGAATTAATGTTTTTCTTCTGTCTTCCATATGGAGAGTCTGTTGTATTTTGCGATTCAAAACCATGCTGGCATATTCATAGCAATAGCAACTGCTGTGAATATTGCCTTGGTGATACACCATTTTACAGTTTAGGGAAATGAGGCACAGGTTAAGTGATTTGTCCAGGGTCACATAGTCTGAAGCCACATTTGAACTCAGGTCTTCCTGACTTCAGGCCTTCCTGACTTCAGGCTCAGCATTCTATCCACTGCACCAACTACCTGATACCAGTAGAAAAAGAACTTTTATTACAAACTACTAAAATATACATATACAAAATAGTGTTTAGAAGGGATTTTGGACTATTTTTGGAGAAAAAAAAATGACCTGTAGTACAGATTTGAGGGCTCAGATCTCTCTTTCTCTCTGTCTCTCTCTTTCTCTCAATGTAGAGTTTAGGGGAACAGTTTAAAGAAGGAGAGGAAGGATTTATTACAATCTAGATAACTGGGAGTGTCTAGAAACAGTTCCAAGGGAGCCATCCCTGTTGGATGCTTAAGAGGAGGCATGATGGGTATCTCATAAAATTTGCATATATATTTTTTAATATACTAAAGCTATGAAAAACCAAGAACATGATCATTTGGAGACTGAATTATGATTTACAAGAGGACTGTCTCTTTGTTAATAAATGTTTATTGATTGATAAATAGAAATGTGGGGATGTTTGATGTTTTAAGTAAAAAGTGAGTCACTGAGTCAGGAGATATATATATATATATGTATATATATATATATGTATATATATATATATATATATATATATGTGTGTGTGTGTGTGTGTGTGTTATTATATTATATATATAATATATTATTATATATATTATATATATATTTTCCATTTAAGCCATTGAATGACAACTACTACAGCAGGAGAGGGGCCAGAGAAGCCTTCAGCATTACAGAAAGAAGATACTGGAGACAAGAAACGACAACCCAGCTAGGGGTGGGGGTGGGGGCGGGGCTGAAAAGCTGCTCCTAATTGGCAGTTGGGAGAGGGTGGCAGCTGAGAGGAGTTTGCTTGGATGGCTCCTAATTGGTCAGGGAGAAGTGATTTCATTGGCCAAGAGCTCCAGGGACAGCTACTGCCTTTCAACAATACCTAGAATTGCTTCTACCTCAGGCTTGAGAAGGAAAAGCACAGGGGCTTGCTTCCCCAACTGCTTTGTGGTGTCCTAGTGTGGTAGTTTCAAGGGTGAATCTGAACTTGGTTGCTTGAGCTCTATTCTGATTGGACAGGTTAGCATCCAGGAGAGTAAGCCGGCTGGGATGGTCTGTGTGGCCCAGAGGTAGCCGCTTGACTGGCTTTGGCAGTTTATCTCACAAAGCACTGCTTCATTCACAGTAAGAGTTAACACTTTCTAAACAATCTTTCAAGGGTGACGATTATTTCAAAGGGCTTGTAAAAGGTTGTGTTATAGTAGGGAGGAGAAAGAAATTTCCCCTACTGAAGAGTGGAGATCAACAGTCAAGTAGTGATCAGAGAAGCAGTTTGGAGTGGTGCCCACGGTCCCTGCGTGGACCAGCTGAAGCCTGCCAACTACAGTGGTGAATTGCTCTCAATCACTCGAGTTTTCCTCCTTCGTGTGTTTTCCTGTCAAGTTCCTATAAAGTTGTGTTCATTCTTAATCATCCACCTATTGAGTGGACTGATGGAAGAGCATGATCTGGTTTATTATATTGTTATTTATTTTATGTTATATTTATTATGGCATAGTTATTATATATAACAGAATCTAATAATCTAATATAAGAAATATCATATCATAACAGAACAGAATAGAATAGAATTGAATGTTATTATATTATATTGTTATTATATATTATGTTATTTTATGTTTTATATTATATTATGTTATGCTACGTTATATATTGCATTATATTATATTATATTGTATTATATCATATCATATTAATAATATTATATTATTATATTGTACAGTATTTTATCATTTATGCATTTTCCATAATACATTAGCAACTGATGTGGTGTGGGATTGCTGGGACCCCCGAAATGTCAGGGTACAGGGTAGTGTCCAGCTGGCATACATTCATGTGGTCAAACCTTCCAGTCAAATGACAAGGTTTACTGTAACCCCAATAGTAGCTGGTGAGATTCTTGGGGAATCTGCAACTTAATGGGGGTGAGCCTGATACTTACATACAGAAAAGGAGCAGTGAAAAGGTCTGGATGAGATTAAAGAGCGGGGAATAGCCTCAGCTAGGCCAAGAGCGATGGTGGAAGGAATCACGTGCAGAAGAAACTTGGTTTACAAGTAACTGGGCTTACGTATGTTTAGCTGGATGAGGAAAAATTTTTCGCCAAACTTTGTCTTGCAGGACAAACAAAAATTCCCAGTACGGACATCCTGTTTGGACTTGAAGAGCTCCTGCAGGGATGAGGCTTAACTAGGGCAATGGTTTTGTTGTTTTTTTTTTTTTTGCTTTCATATGTCAAACAAAGGAAGCTCAGGTCAGTACACTACCTAACTGGCCTCATTCGGCGGCATTGACCCTTTGTGAAGGGACTGAAGGTGGATGCTGAAGACATTCAAGAGCTGGTGGAGGAATATAGCCAGGAGCTGACTTCAGAAGAACTGATGGATCTGTATGAGGAGCAACAGTGAGGAGGATAGCTCGTCTGAGGAGGAGGTTGAGAGGTTGGAAGAATCTTCACATCAAGTCAGATGAGGGAGGTTTATCAGCTGTGGGGAAAAGTGCAAAATGTTGTTGAAAAACACCACTCAAATAAGGCCGTAGCAATGAGAGCCACAAATATCTGTAATGATAATGTAATTGTCACATTTCCATGACATTCTGAGAAAACATCAAAAACAAGTGTTGTTAGATAGATTCCTAGTCAGAAGCGAATGTAAAGAAAATCCACGTGTCAAAACATGAAAGGGATTCTAAAAAGCAAAAACTAAATGAAGGCAGCAGTGTTGGTCTTATTTTTAGTGAAAGTAGCATTTGAGAGAACACTCCTGATGTTGACATCCCCAGTGTTCTCATGGAAGGAGATTCTCCTTCCAAGCCATAACCCTTCCTTCTCCTCCTCCTCCCTCTTGTCTCCCTCAGGCCAGTCACGACTCTTCTCAAAGGTAAAGTGCAGATTAATTTGTTTTATTTTCAGTTTATATTGTGTACTAATCATTGCTATTATATTTCAGGCACATTAGGGACAAAAACATACTTAAAATTATAAATAATTATTTTTATATGAATATTTTTGGGGATGTGGTAACAATCATCTGACTTTACATTATTTCCTATGGGAAAACTTGTTTTGCAATATGAATAAATAGCATGACAAACAGAATCTTGGAATGAATTAAATTCACAAACCGAGGTTCTACTGTAGCCTGGGGTGGGCCAAATGCCTTGGGTGGGGGCGCCAGTGATCTGGGCTATTGAAATGTATGGGAAAATTCAGGGACTGGGTTGCTTTCAAAGACATGGTCTTTTCCTTTTAGGAGTCCAGGTCTTATCACCCCATCATTCCCCCTCAAACAAATGGGACCCAAAATTTTGGGGTGGTCTGGCAAGGGGTGCAGATCTATCCCTGTTCCATGGGGGTCCCAGGGAAGAGGTTGACTGGAACCGAGCATAGACTGCATCCAGGGGACAATGGGTGGACACGGGTTGGTATCCACTATTTGCTACCAACTGTAGGTGAATGAAAGACATAAGTCTAACAAGCAAGTTCAATATGTAGAGCCCAAATATAAGGAGAATTAAAAGTGATTTCAGAATGGGGGAAAACAAAGAAAGAAATCAAGAGCCCTGTTAGAATCATTTACATTTGACATGCAGGTCATCCATCTTGTTCCCTTCTCAAAAGTTTCCACTCTGATTCCAATTCCTTCAGGAACATCAGTTGGGATTCAATCCTATACAGGAAAATATAAGTAACAACATTCTTGCATATAAAAGTTTTCCACCCTTGGGTTCAATAGTTGTACAAATGAATTTGCCAGAGATGGACTTGTACTCCAATTATACCAAAAGATTTGGGAGGATACTGTGTGAGGTAAATAAAATGTGAAGACTTCGCAGAGAAGATATGTACATATGTATATTAAGAAATGTTTAAAAATCAAGAAATAGGGAAATAGGGAAGTGAAAAAAAATTCTGAGGCCGTGAGCGTCTGATGGCTCAGCCTCTGGGGAAGTTCACCCTGAAACTTTTTGTTCTTTCTTCTGGGTCTGTTTTAAAGATTCGCTCAGTAAGAATAGGGTCACCGTGACCTGCTTTCCTTTACTGTGAAAGTACTGTAAGAGAATGGAGAGGGTCTCCCCCTCCCCTTATCCAGTTCTCATTCTTTAGATTTATAGATGTCACTTCGGTTGTAATCATTAACTAAGGGAATGGGAATTGGAGTTTCTGTGCCTCGATTTCCCGGTTCTTTGTCTAGCTTTTGTGCTCAGATTGTAAGCCCGCCTCCCAGCCAATGGTGAGAAGGGTCAGAGGTGGGTGGGAATTCTCTTGCGTGAGGTATAATATTGGTGCTTTGCCCCTTGTAAAGCATCTCCTTTGCTGGTTCTGCTCTGTGCTAGCAGAGGATGCCCAATTCTCAGAAACTGAATAAAATTTCTTTCTGTTCCCACCCTGAGATGTCTCCTTATTATAAATTTAATTGGTGAGGGTCTTTCATCCCACACAATACTAAAGTAGTGACTAGGCCAAATGTCCATTTTTCTATAGGTTACCTCCCTCTAAGAAAATGGATTGCACTGAAACTCTCTTCCCCAAACCAAACTGAAGATGTTTCTGATTTAATTTCAGTAATTAATGGCAATACCCAATTACTAAATTGTTTAGGATAAACAAAGGAATATAATTTTAGGCTAAATAGCTCTGATCTTAAACGTATATTTTATTATCTCAGCCTTACTCTATGGGATAATAATTCACAGGCAGATGACAAGCTCGAGTACTAATCTACACAGTTGTTTGGGTTATGGAATGAATTCCATAACCCAAACAAGTTCTTTGGCAGGTTTATAAAATAAGGAGGATTGACATGGACCCCAGAGAAGGGGCTTTCTATGCACTGCATCTACCCTTAGAGCTGCTATGGGCTGTGCCTTTTGACTAGCTCTGGGCAGAACCAATATGGATATGGCTTTTACCTCATCCCCTCCTTTCCACACACACAGTAATCAATTACCCATTTTAGGTTTCAGCATTAAAAATAACCCAAATATCATAGTTAATGATCTTGCAATTTTTGGGTCAGCTTGGTGGTACAATGCGTAGAGCACTGGCCCTGGAGTTAGGAGGACTTGAGTTCAAATCCGGCCTCAGACACTTGACACACTTACTAGCTGTGTGACTTTGGGCAAGTCACTTAAACCCAATTACCCTGCCTTCCCCCCTCCAGAAAAAAATCCAAAACAAAAAAAAAATCTTACAATTTTCATAAGTGAGAACCAAATTGCTTTAGCTGCAACTTCCTCTTAACTATAGGCTAAGGTGAAAACACCCAGTTTTCTAAATGGCAGTGCCAAAATGTTATAAGACAGGGTTAGAAGGCAAACAATTTTTCCACTGTCTTCTTAGTTTTTCTCATTTCATACTCTAATAACATCCAAGTCATGAAAAGTTGCTTGACCTAACTGACACAAAAGTTTACCAATGTGAAACTTGAAACAAACCCATTACCAATCAGGTTACTTCAATCTTGTTGAATACATTTCCAAATTACTTTCCACAGATAATCAGCATCTTATTATTAACATGCTAAAACTACAACTTCAAAAGAGTGTGCTTATCAAGTGCAGAGTCTGGCTGGCTTCTTACCTTGTACTGCCTTGACCCATCCTGCTTTCCACTCTCCCCACAGCCGCTGCAGATGCTGTTTGCAATTGCTCAAGAGAGCAGGATGAGCCAGATCTGGGGGATATTTCCAGGCTTTCCAGGCAGGTTATAGGGTGCCCAGGGGCCTTACCAGTAGGGCGTTCAGTGTAGCTGCTGCCCTTCTCCCCTCTTTCCTTTCCCCCAGGTAGGGGAAGGTGAATTCAGCGGCGGGTAAAGCAAATTCTCTGCTGTTCTCCAGCACCCTCTTCTCTTAGTCTGATATGGGATGAGAGGGGTTAACAGGAAAACGTGGAGCTGTTTGCAATCCCTGCACTGAGATTCCCTCTTGACAGAAGGGAAGGGAGTCGGGGAATGGAGTGATCAGGATTGCAAGGAGTTGTTTCAAAACTCCTTGGTTGATAAATCTCAAAACCTCCAAAATCTGCTAAAATCCTTTTAGCTGTTCTAACTTTTCACTGTAGCCTTAGCCTGGTGAGAACCTGGACTACAGGAAGAAGAATCTCAAGGAAATAAAAAAGGGTTTTTTTTTTAAGTTTCAATCAAATAAATTTCCTTCACTACTCCATCCAAAGTGGGGCATTTGGATACCCTTGTATCCGTCCAATTGGAAAATAACTTTCTCCTATTGTATTCAAATCATGATGTTCATGTAAACCAACCTGTTGATAAGGTGGGCGTTTTCCTTGATTATGAAAGAGGGCATACAGCATTTTATAATGCTGCAGATGGAACTCTAATCGCCAGTCCTCCAAATGATGTTTTTCAAGGACCTCTTCACACTTGCTTCTCTCCTTGCTGTCCAACGGGGAAAAACAACTCTGGAACTTTATGTATCTGCCCCAGGAGCAAATAGCACAATGTTGAGAAAGATGATCACGACTAAAATGAGATTTTCAAATTCAAGCAACTAAGAACACCCACGAAAATGACTTTCCATCCATTACAACCCATGTGGAGTATATCAATAAAGTTGTGTGTTTTTACCCAAAATTAAATAAATAGATAGATAGATAAATGAATAAAGAAAGTGAACTGCAGAAACTGTGATTTGATTTGCAATGGCATTTTGGCAAACTGCAATTTTGAACACTTATAACCATCAGAACAAAACATTCAAATCAACCATACATCCAGTATGATGTGTTTGTGGACACATCAAAGACCACTCAGAGCTTAATGTTTCTATTCAATCTAAGCAACTATAATTTTTGCACTGATAACTTAAAGAAATAAAATTTAACTTTGCCTTGTCTACATTTTAAATGTTTTCTGGTTACCTAGTGTATTAATAAAGAAGCTGTATCAACAATTCGGCTAGCAGCTGCTGTGGGGGTGAAAAACCAACATAAGCCCAACAAAGAAAACCCTGCTAGCCCAGGTCCTTTTGATCTGCTTTACTAAGGAAAGCAACGTTAAGGCCTTAACGAGCTTACTTTAATCCAGCATACAAATATCATTCACTTAGTTCAGGGGAAAAAGCCAGCAGCCTGAACTTCAGAGCAAACACAAACAAATTACACACATCAACAGACAGAGCTTGTCTGATTCAGATCTCAATGCATACTGACCAGGGTTTAACAAAGGACAAACATCTGGTTTTACAAGCTGCAGGGCTCTTAACTACAGCTGCCCAGAGTCTCCACATCAGCACACCACCAAGAGTGAGAGCCCTAAGCAAATAGCTCTGTCTTCCCATTTTACCCACTCTTTAGCCATCATGAAACATCATCTGAGAGACCAGAACTTAAGCTCTTACTATTGGCTCTGGTCTTAGCAACTCCCTTTAGGACCCTGGGAGCTTCACTCCAACATTGCCTTAGCACCCAGTAGCTAGGGGTTTGGGGTCTACTTGGCAGGGAAGATATAATGAGACCACCCTTCATTGGCCTCACTTTAATTACCAGTGCAGAAGCACAAATATTACTGTATCACAATTTTTTTGTATTTTACTATTTGTATTTCACTAGAGTTTCTTTGGCAATCTTATGTATTTGACTTTATGCATTTAAAAACATTACGTTGAGAAGGGGTTCATAGGCTTCACTAAACTGCCAAAGGGGTGAAATCCACAAAAAGTGATTAAGTACCCCTGGCTTAACAGAGACAAATGAGAAGTGTAGCCTGAAGCCTTTATACTATTGATTTATTAGTAGGCTGGTAAGCCTGCCAGTCTCTTGAGGAATCGGTACTAATAATTAGTATTTATATAGTAACTTTTATATGTATATAGTAAGTGTATATATATATATATATGCATATGTGTGTATGTGTGTTTATGTATATGTATGTGCACGTGTATATATATAAGAACTAGTATTTATATAGTGACTACTATGTGCCTAGCACATTGCCAAGTGCTCTACAAACATTTTCTCTGGGTTCCTTGTGCCTGCAACACTAAATCCTCCTCCAACTATTGACCTCTCTGGCTTTCTGTAAATCCCAACTAAAATCCCACCTTCTACGGGATGCCTTCCCCACCCCTCAATTCCAGTACCTTCTCTCTATTACTTACTTTCTCTTTATCCTGTGTGTGTATGTACGTGTATATATATATATATATATATATATACACACACACACACACACACACATATATATATATATATAGGTGTACGTGTATATAGGTATGTACGTGTATATATATATATATATATATATATATATATATATAGGTGCATGTAGCTTCTTGAGGGCAAGGACTGCCTTTTGCATAGCAGTGCTTAATAAATGTTTATGGGTTATTGATATCTCACATGAACCTTACAAAAATCCTGGGAAGTAAGTGTTGTTATGATTCCCACATTACAGTTAAGGAAACTGATGCCAGGTTTGAACTCAAGTCTTCCAGACTCCAAACCGAGAGCTCTATCCACTATTTTACCTAAAAAACATATGTTGTTACATTTGATGAAACTGAGGCTAGATTTGAACTCAGGGCTTCCTCACTCCAAGCCCAGTGCTCAATCTACTATGTCACCTAACAAAATATATGGTGTTACAGTTGAGGAAACTGAGGCCACATTTGAACTCAGGTCTTACTGACTCCAAACCCAGAGCTCAATCCACTCGGTCATCAACATCTCGGTTTTCAAGGTAGGGCAGGGGATTAAAACTGTTGAGAAAACTGGAAAGTAGGCCAACACTTTACCGTATGTCCCACAATACATTCTAAATGGATATGCAACTTTAACATTAAAAATCATATCATAAAAAAATTAGAAGAGAAGAAGGTCATATATGTCTTCTAAGTGTGGGTAGGAGGTATATCCTTAAAAAAACAAGGTAAAAAGGTAATTACAAAATATAAAATAGATAGCTTGAATACATAAAACTGAGAAGCTTCTCTACAGATAAAATTAATGCATGTAAGATGAAAAGATAAGTTATGTAATGGGGAGAATCTGCATCAAATTTCTCTGATAAGTTTATATGCACATGCATGTATATGCACCTGTGTGCATACATACACATATGTATATATATGCAAATGTGTGTATATACATATATGTATAGGCACATCTCTGTATGCATACACATATATATTTGTATGCACATGTGTGTGTACACAGATACACGTGTGTGTGTATACACACAAAAGAATGTCGAAATCACTAATGAAAGTAATGTGAATCAAAACAATTCTGAGTTTTCACCTTCTACTATTCAAATCGACAAAGATGACAAAAAATGGCAATAGTCAAGTTGGAGGCCTTCTAGAATTGTCAGTACACTAATACCTTGTTAGTGGAACTATGAAATCGTACAACCATTTTGGAAAGCAAAATTTGGAATTTTGCAAATACAGTGACTAAAAACGTCCATACTCTTTGAACCAAAGATTCTACTACTGGGCCCTAAGGAAGCCATCGGTAAGAAAATAGTTAATGGATACACCAAAATATTTACAAGAGCACTTTTTTTAAATTTAAATTTATTTATTTAACATATTTGGTTTTCAGCATTGATTTTCACAACAGTTTGAATTACAAATTTTCTCCCCATTTCTACCCTCCCCCCCACTCCAAGATGGCATATATTCTGGTTGCCCTGTTCCCCAGTCAGCCCTCCCCTCTATCACTCCCCTCCCCTCTCATCCCCTTTTCCCTTCCTTTCTTGTAGGGCAAGATAAATTTCTACGCCCCATTGCCTGTGTATCTTATTTTTTAGTTGCATGCAAAAACTATTTTTTTTAACATCCGTTTTTAAAACTTTGAGTTCCAAATTCTCTCCCCTCTTCCCTTCCCACCCACCCTCCCTAAGAAGTTGAGCAATTCAACCTAGGCCACACATGTATCATTATGTATAACCCTTCCACAATACTCATGTTGTGAAAGGCTAACTACATTTTGCTCCTTCCCAACCCATCCCGCTTTATTGAATTTTCTCCCTTGACCCTGTCCCCTTTCCAAAGTGTTTGTTTTGATTACCTCCACCCCCATCTGCCCTCCCCTCCATCATCCCCCCCTCTTTTATTTTTTTTTCTATCTTCCTCCCTCTTCTTTCCTGTGGGGTATGATACCCAACTGAGTATGTATGGTATTCCCCCTCAGGCCAAATCTGATGACGGCGAGGTTCACTCATTCCCTCCTCACCTGCCCTCTCCCCTCCTCCCACAGAACTGCTTCCTCTTGCCACCTTTATTCGAGATAATCCACCCCATTCTATCTCTCCCTATCTCCCTCTCTCAGTATGTTGCTCTCTCATCCCTTAATTTCATTTTATTTCTTTTAGATATCTTCCCTTCATCTTCAACTCACCCTGTGTCTGCTCTCTCTTTTACATATATATATATATAAACACATATATATGTATATACACATACATACATATACACATAGATATATACATACACATTCACTTATATATATACATAAACACACACACACACACACACACACACACACACATATATATATATATATATATATATATATATATATATATATATATATATATATATATATGCATATTCCCTTCAACTACCCTAATACTGAGGTCTCATGAATCATACACATCATCTTTCCATGTAGGAATGTAAACAAAACAGTTCAACTTTAGTAAGTCCCTTGCAATTTCCGTTTCTTGATTACCTTTTCATGCTTCTCTTGATTCTTGTGTTTGAAAGTCAAATTTTCTATTCAGTTCTGGTCTTTTCACTGAGAAAGCTTGAAAGTCCTCTATTTTATTGAAAATCCATATTTTGCCTTGGAACATGATACTCAGTTTTGCTGGGTAGGTGATTCTAGGTTTTAATCCTAGCTCTATTGACCTCCGGAATATCGCATTCCATGCCCTTCGATCTCTTAATGTAGAAGCTGCCAGATCTTGGGTTATTCTGATTGGGTTTCCACAATATTCAAATTGCTTCTTTCTGGCTGCTTGCAGTGTTTTCTCCTTGATCTGGGAGCTCTGGAATTTGGCGACAATATTCCTAGGAGATTTCTTTTTGGGATCTATTTGAGAAGGCGATCGATGGATTCTTTCAATTTCTATTTTGCCCTGTGGCTCTAGAATATCAGGGCCGTTCTCCTTGATAATTTCTTGAAAGAAGGTATCTAGGCTCTTTTTTTGATCATGGCTTTCAGGTAGTCCAATTATTTTTAAATGATCTCTCCTGGATCTATTTTCCAGGTCAGTGGTTTTTCCAAGGAGATATTTCACATTGTCTTCCATTTTTTCATTCCTTTGGTTCTGTTTTATAATATCCTGATTTCTCATAAAGTCACTAGCTTCCACTTGCTCCAATCTAATTTTTAAAGTAGTATTTTCTTCAGTGGTCTTTTGGACCTCCTTTTCCGTTTGGCTAATTCTGCCTTTCAAGGCATTCTTCTCCTCATTGGCTTTTTGGAGCTCTTTTGCCATTTGAGTTAGTCTGTTTTTTAAGGTGTTGTTTTCTTCAGTGTATTTTTCAGTATTTTTTGGGTTTCCTTTAGCAAGTCATTGCTTGTTTTTCATGGTTTTCTCACATCCTTCTCATTTCTCTTCCCAATTTTTCCTCTACTTCTCTAACTTGCTTTTCCAAATCCTTTTTGAGCTCTTCCATGGCCTGAGACCAGTTCATGTTTTTCTTGGAGGCTTTTGTTGTAGGCTCTATGACTTTGTTGTCTTCTTTAGGCTGTATGTTTTGGTCTTCTTTGTCACCAAAGAAAGAATCCAAAGTCTGAGACTGAATGTGGGTGTGTTTTCGCTGCCTGGCCATATTCCCAACCAACTAACTTGACCCTTGAGTTTTTCAGTGGGGTATGACTGCTTGTAGACTAACGAGTTCTATGTTCCACGTTTGGGGGGGAGGTGCCAGCTCTGTCAGACCCGCACTACTCCTTCTCCAAGAACCCCCAGCCTGGGCTGGGCTTAGATCTTCAGCAGGCTTTTGCACTCCTGCTCTGATCTGCCACTTAATTCCTCCCACCAGGTGGGCCTG
The DNA here is from genome assembly GCF_011100635.1 of Trichosurus vulpecula. Classification (NCBI taxonomy): domain Eukaryota; kingdom Metazoa; phylum Chordata; class Mammalia; order Diprotodontia; family Phalangeridae; genus Trichosurus; species Trichosurus vulpecula. The sequence goes on along the minus strand of NC_050573.1, from coordinate 556,027,671 downwards.
GGGCCAGAAGCAGCAGCAACTGTAGCTGCCCCACCTCCGCTCTCCCTGGGGCTGGAAGCCGAACCGGGAACTTCTTCCACTCCCGCAGATTTTCCCACTAACCTTCTCCACGGTCTTTGGTGTTTGTGGGTCGAGGGGTCTGGTAACTGCTGCAGCTCACATATTCAGGGCGCTAGGGGCCCCATCCGCCCGACTCCAAGTTTGGTTGTTCCACGCTCAGGCTGGGCTCTGCTCCACTCCATACCCAGCTCCCAGCTCTGTGTGGAATAGACCTCACCCACAGACCATTCAGGCTGTCCTGGGCTGGAGCGCTGCTTCCCTCTGCTGTTCTGTGGGTTCTGCCATTCTAGAATTGGTTCAGAGCCATTTTTTATAGGTTTTTGGAGGGACTCAGTGCGGAGCTCACTCTAGTCCCTGCTTACCAGCCGCCATCCTGGCTCCGCCCCACAAGAGCACTTTTTGATGTAGCAAAGAATCAGAAACAAAGTAAATGTTCATCGACTGGGGAATAGCTAAACAAATTGCGGTATGTGAATGTAATGGAATATTGTACTGTAAGAAATGGCATATGTGATGAATACAGAGAATCATGGAGAGGTCTATATGAATTGATGCAGAATGAAACAGAGTCAAGAAAACAGTGTACACAATAGCCACAACTTTGCAAATGGGAAGAACAACCATGTATTAAAAAGTCCGGTGAATGCAACAAAATTATAAAAATCAACTGTGACTCGAATGGGGAGATATGAGACGAAATCCTCACCTGCCCCTTCGTAGAGGTGGGAAGGTCACAGGCATTACCCATTGCACATGTTTTCAGATTTTTCCAATGTATTGATCAGTTGTGCTAATTATTCTTCCTCTTAAAAACACTATTTGTAATAAAAAAAAAAACCTTAGCATTTATATGGGCTGGCTCTTTTTGAGAGAGAACGATACTGGGGATAATTTTGATTTTTTTAAAGAAAGCAATAAAAATTATTTTTAAAAAGCAGTTGTCAACACCAATATTCTCCTAGAAGTGCTTCGGTGACTCAATTATCACTACAACATCCAGAGTTTAAATTGCAGATGACTTAAAGAGCAAAGGAGAGACATATGGTAGATCTAAATAGATCATAACATATTATCAAGGATGACTAGATGAAAAAAACATGGCATGAAAGATATCATCCAGAAAATGTGCAATTTGGAAAATACATGGTCTCATGATACAGTGAGAGCAAGAAATAACAGACAGCCTCGGTACTGTGAGTCCTGTACCATATAATATTTTCTGTTGTTAGTTCAATCCAGACGTCTCTTAAGTACCTCCTATGAAGAATGCTGTGCAAGGCATGGAGAAATATAAAAAAGTTTTAGACAGACATTATTCTGCCTTAATGGAATTTACATGGAATTTATTAATGAGATTAATTATTGGTTAACATTGACATTAGAAATTTTCATTAGAAATGTCAAGAGAAAAATAAAATTTCAGTTGTTTTCTTTCTTACTGACTGCAGCAGTTAGTGAAATAATCTTAATACAAAAGGGCAAGCTGATTTGAGTCACAACCAGCATGCATAATGTGTGCACAAGGGTTAAGAGCCTTCTTAATGTGGACTGTGAATGGAACCAGAGCCTGTTTCTTTTTTTAAATTAGGCTTTTAACATAACAAAAATGCAGCTCACATCTCAGCAATCAGAAAGTAAGGGTGGTCTGAAGAGTTTTTAAAAACTTGACAGATGAATAAATTTAAACTTATAAGAGGAAAACTTATGAGGTAATTCTGTGCATGAACAAAATTTATTTCATTGGCTCTGATATTTCATGAAAGGTTGGGTTTTTGTTGCTGAAAAAAAGTAGAAGACTGTGCTTATGATCCTAGAAAAAATATATTTTTAACCCCATGACTTCATTTTCTCTGGAATTCATTTTTGTACACTTAGAAACATTTCCGAAGATGGCGGCTGGAAAGCAGGGACTTGCTTAAACTCTCCCCCAAATCCCTCCAAACACCTGTAAAGAAATGGCTCTGAACAAATTCTAGAGATGCAGAACCCATGAAATAGCAGAGGGAAGCAGGTCTCCAGCCCAGGAGAGCCTGGATGGTTGCTGGGAAGGGTCTATCGCACTGTGCTGGGAGCGGAGCACAGCCCAGCGTGGCCCACACCAGGACAGACCAGACCAGGAGTCAGCCAGCCAGAACAGGCCCTTGGGCCATTGAGCTGTGGCAGTTGCCAGACTTCTCAAACCACAAATGCCAAAGAGCAGGTTAGTGGGAAACTGCAGGATTGAATTCAGAGTGGTCCAGACACCAACCCTGGGGGTGGCAGAGGTGGTGCAGTGGTGGCTGTGGGGGCAGCAGGAAGTGCCTGAGGCTGCTTCCAGAGCTCCAGTGTCAGCTACTTTCGGAGTGCCTGGATCACACAGTGGGAGGAATCTAGCAGCAGATCAGAGTGGGAGTGCAAGGAGTGCTTTGTGGGCACAAATGCAGGTTTTCTTGCTGTGCCCTGCTTGGATCTGTATTGCGGTGCTGGTTGGCGGTTCTTGGGGGAGGAGGAGCGCTGTTGTGACAGAGCCTGGGGTGATGGTGGAGCAGAAGCAGCTCTGAAAACAGCAGTGCTTGGACCCTAAAGCTTGGAATAAATTACTCTCTACTCTAAAAGCAGTCATACCTTGACAAAAAGCTCAAGGGTCAAGTAGTTGGCTGGGAACATGAACAGGCAGTGAAAATGAACTCAGACCCAAACTCAGACTCAAACTCAAACTCTACATTTCTTTTTTGGTGACAAAGAAGATCAAAACATACAGCCAGAAGAAGTCAACAAAGTCAAAGAGCCTACATCAAAAGCCTCCAACAAAAATATGGATTGGTCTCAGGCCATGGAAGAGTGCAAAGAGGATTTGGAAAAGCAAGTAAGAGAAGTAGAGGAAAAATTGAGAAGGGAAATGAGAGTGATGCAAGAAAACCATGAAAAACAAGTCAATGACTTGCTAAAGGAGACCACCAAAATACTGAAGAAAATAACACCTTAAAGAATAGACTAACCCAAATGTCAAATGAGCTCCAAAAAGCCAATGAGGAGAAGAATGCCTTGAAAGGCAGAATTAGCCAAATGGAAAAGGAGGTCCAAAAGACCACTGGAGAAAATACCATATTAAAAATTAGATTGGAGCAAGTGGAAGCTAGTGACTTTATGTGTTATCAAGATATTATAAAACATAACCAAAGGAATGCAAAAATGGAAGACAATGTGAACTATCTCATTGAAAAAACCACTGACCTGGAAACTAGATCCAGGAGAGATAATTTAAAAATTATCGGACTACCTGAAAGCCATGATCAAAAAAAGAGCCTACATATCATCTTTCAAGAAATTATCAAGGAAAACTTCCCTCATATTCTAGAACCAGAGGGTAAAATAAAAATTGGAAGAATGCACCGATTGCCTCTTGAAAAAGATCCCAAAAAGAAAACTCCTAGGAATATTGTCCCCAAATTACAGTTTCCAGGTCAAGGAGAAAATACTGTAAGCAGCCAGAAAGAAACAATTTGAATATGTGGAAACACAATCAGGATAATACAAGATCTAGCAGCATTAAGGGATTGAAAGGCTTGGAAAATTATATTCTGGAGGTCAAGGGAGCTAGGATTAAAACCAAGAGTCACCTACCCAGCAGAACTCAGTATCATGCTCCAAGGCAAAATTTGGATTTTCAATAAAATAGAGGACTTTCAAGCCTTCTCAGTGAAAAGACCAGAGCTGAACAGAAAATTTGACCTTCAAATGCAAGAATCAAGAGAAGCATAAAAAGGTAAACAAGAAAGAGAATTCATAAGGGGCTTACTAAAGTTGAACTTTTTTGTATACATTCCTACATGGAAATATGAAGAATACTGATTCATGAGACATTCCTCAGTATTAGGGTAGTTGAAGGGAATATACATATATATAGACAGAGGACACAGGGTGAGTTGAATATGAAGGGATGATATCTAAAAAATGAAATAAATTTAAGGGGTGAGAGAGGAATATATTGAGAGAGGGAGTGTGGGGAGCCAGCTATATCCTGTTTAGGTCTCTTAGACCTCTGCAAGGTAGGGTCAATTGAGAATGAGTCTATTCACGGCAAGGCCAGTTTTAGGATGAGAAGTCTTGGCAAAGAAAACCCACCTTTGTAGCTGATTAACCACATGGGAGAAGACAGAAACGTTTCAGTCTGGTTATCTATATGCGAGAGAACATAAATGTTTCAATTTGGTTAGCCTTGAGAAAAAGTAGTGTCTCGCTCCCAGGAACAAGGAGATAAAAAACTTAACCAATGCTTTATTGTTCTCTTCTTTGAAGTCTGGATGACTCAGCAATTAACCTGTATAAAATACTGTCAGTAACTCCATTAAAATCAGTCTATAGCTTGACTATACGACTCGCCTAGCCCCATGTCTTTGTCTTTTTGTGTCAATTACTTCACCATATATTCACGCCACTGTGGGTACAAGGGAGAAAGGGAGAGATAGAATGTGGTACATTATCTCACATAAAGTGGCAAGAAAAAGCAGTTCTGTTGGAAGGGAAGAGGGGGCAGGTGAGGGGGAATGAGTGAATCTTACTCTCATCGGATTCAACTTGAGGAGGAAATAACATACACACTCAATTGGGTATCTTAGCCCACAGGAACGTAAGGGTAAGGGGATAAAAAAGGGGGGATGATAGAAGGGAGGGCAGACAGGGGGAGGAGGTAATCAAAAGCAAACACTTTTGAAAAGGGATAGGGTCGAGGGAGAAAATTGAATAAAGGGGGACAGGATAGAAGGGAAGGAAATAGAGTTAGCCTTTCACAACATGAACATTGTGGAAGTGTTTTCCATAATGATACATGTATGATCTATGTGGAATTGCTTGCCTTCCTAGGAAGGGTGGGTGGGAAGGGAAGAGGGGAGAGAATTTGGAGCTCAAAGTTTTAAAAGCAGATGCTCAAAAAAAAGTTGTTTTTTGCATGCAGCTGGGAAACAAGATATATAGGGAATGGGGCATAGAAATCTTTCCTGCCCTACAAGAAAGTAAGGGGAAAAGGGATGGGGGGGAAATGGGGTGACAGAAGGGAAGGCGACTGGGGAACAAGGCAATCAGAACATATGCCATCTTGGAATGGGGGTAAGGGTAGAAATAGGAAGAAAATTTGTAACTCAAGATCTTGTGGAAATCAATGTTGAAAACTGAAATTTTAAATAAAAATGATAAAAAAGAAACATTTCCATGAAAGTTTATTTTCCACTACAAGGTACCACAATGAGGAACTGCAAGATGGGCTTTGATCACTCGATTTGCTTTCCAAAATGATTGCATATTTCACATTTCTGCCAACAACTACTGTGGGTGTGGCAATACAAATAAGGGCTATATAAAATATAGTAACATAATGTCAGTGACCTCCCTACAAATCTCCTCTGTACCCTCATCTTTTTCAAAAATTATATTTTATTTTTTCAATCTGCAAAAATCTACCCTTTCTTCCTTCAACCCTGTCCTGCCACCTATTGAGAATGAAAGAAAAACCCTTATTACAAACATGTATAGCCAAGCAAAACGAATTTCTGGATTGGCTATGTCCAAAAAATATCCTGTGTCCTTAGTTTTTCATCTCTCTGTCAGGAGGAGGTAGCGTATTTAATCATTAATCATCTGGAATCATGGATGTTCATGGATAATCAGAGTTTCTAATTTTTCAGAGTTGTTTGTCTTTACTATGTTGTGTTTGTGTAAATTGTTCTCCTGGTTCTATTCACTTCACTCTGAATCAGTTTATATGTGTCTTCCCAGGTTTCTTTGAAATCATCCTTTTCTTCATTTCTTATAGCACAATAGTATACCATCCCTTTATATACCATAACTTGTTTAGCCCTTCGTCATTGTACGGGCACCCCCTCAGATTCCCATATTTTGCTACCTTAAAAAGAGCTAGAAAGATTTTTGTATATCTTGAGTGTGTTTTGTGTAGGACTTCCCTTAATCTACTCTTCCTCTACCCTTCTCTCTTCTCACCTTTCCCTGTTTCTCTTCTCCTATTTCCCTGTTGAGTGAAATGTATTTTGTGCCTAACTGTGTATATGCACATGTACACTCTCACGTTTGTGCATGCTTATGTGTACGTGTGTGTGCGCGCGCGCGCATGCGTGTGTGCGTGCATGTGTGTGTGCACGTGTGTGTGTGTGTGTGTGTGTGTGTGTGTGTGTGTGTGTATTCTCTCCTTTGGCCAGTTCAGATAAGAATGAGGTTTAACCGTCAGCTACTTCCATTCACCTCTTGTGGACTTGTGCTCTCCATCCCATGTATTTTTGTCAACACGTCTACCTGTGTGATTATGTGAGATAAACATCCTTTGGGCAGCTAGGTGGTGCAGAAGAGAGAGCACCCAACCTGGAATCAGGAGGACCTGAGTTCAAACGTGACCTTAGACACTTCCTAGCTGTGTGACCCTAAGCAAGTCATTTAACCCTGTTTGCCTCAGTTTCTTCACCTATAAAATGAGCTGGAGAAGAAGGACATACCGCTCTAGTATCCTTGCCAAGAAAACCCCAGATGGGGTCATGAAGAGTTGAACCCAGCTGAAACGATCGGATGACAAAAATTGTCCAGCACTTTCTTATCTTCAACACCTCTTACACATTCCTCTTCCCTTCCCTTTCTGTTCTTCTTTTAAGATCATTGTCAAGACTTAATGGGACCCAAATCCCTCTGTGACCCCTAATGATGATAGCGTTCAGAGGCTGGAAAGGGGTGGCAGCCATCGTGCTAAGCCCTTGACAAATATCATCTGATTTCATCCTTACAACAACCCTGTGAGGCAGGTGGCATTATGATGCCCATTTTGCAGTTGAAGGAGCTTAGACAGAAAGAGGTTAATGACTTGCCCAAGGTCACATCTAGGTAGTGTGTGAAGCTGAATTTGAATTCAGATCTTCCTGATTCCCAGCCAAGTATTCCATTCATTGCACTACCCAGCTGGATCATATCACCATAGCAGAATGCAGAAGTTTATCCTTGTTTAGTCCCTCATTATAGTTTATTGACATTTACCTTCCTATGTTTCTTTTCAGTCCTGTGTTTAAACTTCAAAGTTTCTCTGCACCTGTTTTTTTCATCCGGAATGCTAGGAAGTTCTCTATTTCACTAAAGATCATGCTTCTCCCTGTAGTATTGTATTCAGGTTTGATGGGTAAGTTATTCTTGTCTATGCATGTCCTTTGCCTTCTGTAATATCGTATTCACATGCACACATTTTTTTTAACCTGGAAGCTCTGGATTTTGTCTATAATTTTCCTGGGAATTTTCATTTGGTATTTCTTTCAAGAGGTAACCAGTACATCCTTCTACTTCCATTTTGCCCTCCAATTCTATCTTTTATTTGATTTTTTTGAGGGGGGAAGGCAGGCAGTTGGGGTTGTGACTTGCCCAAGGTCACACAGCTAGTAAGTGTGTCAAGTGTCTGAGGCCACATTTGAACTCAGGTCCTCCTGACTCCAGAGCCAGTGCTCTACTCACTGTGCGACCTAGCTGCCCCCTGACCTCTGATTCTAAAAGATCTGGGGCAGTTTTATTTTAAGACTTCTTGAAATATGTCTAAGCTCTTATTTGGTCATGGTATTCAAGTAGTTTGATAAGTCTTAATTTATTTTCCTCCATCTATTTTCCAGGCCAGTTGTTTTTGCTGTGAGATACCTTATATTTTCTTCTATTTTTTCAATCTTTTAACTTTGTTTTAATATTTCTTCTTGTTTCATGGAGTAATTGGCTTCTATTTGATCCATTCAAATTTTGAGGCAGTTTGTTGCTTGGGGAAGATACCATTGAATTTTTGACTGAGTTGTCCCCACTTTGAGGCTTTGCTTGTAGATTTTTTGGAGCTGCTCCCTCCTGGGTTTTGTGTCTTGGCCAACCCTGTTACCATAATAGTTTCTTATGGTGAGATTCATTTTTGGTTTACTCATTCTTCCATCCTACTTCCTGATTTGGGGTTTGATGTTAGGGCTGGGCCCTGAACCTTCACTACAGAAGGTCTGGACTGGTCTTTTTGCTGTTTTCTTGGCATACTGATCTGTACTGCTCTGCCATTTTGACTCCCCTTTACATCATCTTTATTTAATAACTATCCTTTCCCCCACCTCATCCCATGATTAACACCATCAGCACTCCTCTCAGTTAACAAGCCACCCCTTTAATGACCCACTATCAGGCATTTCAGTCACAATTAAGTAGCTCCATTGTTTGACCTCTGCACTTACAGGAGCAACTTTTTTTATGACAATACACTGGTGGACAGCAACCCAAGAAGGTAATGAATTCACTACAAATTTGCTAAATGCCAGTATGACAAAACCCTGCACATTAGGACTAGACTATATGCCCCTGTCTTTATTAATTTGTGTCCATATTCCCCGCCCTGTGTTTGCCTGGGCACACAGGCAATCAGTAAGTGATTTTAACTAGCAGCTAAGTCCTCCCAGAAATCTTTGATGGGCTTTTGGAATGACAGAAGATTTTGAGATAAGCTTCATCAAAACACATCTGTCTGAAACCACATTTCAAACTGATTAAATAAAAAGGTTAGGGTGGGTTGTAATTTGTATTTTGGAGAGAACTGACTTTGATGAAATCACAGATACATTAAAAGGATGTGTATATCAATATATGCTTCTTGGAATATAAACTTCATAAAAGTAGGGAATATATTATTGCTTGGATTAATGATCACTTGATCCAAGGAGCTAGCATTGCCATGCACAAACCGAATTCAACAAACATTTGTTAGTTTAAGCTGAACACAAACAGGTAGCTGTTATAGACTAGAATACAGGAAACAGGCAAGTCAGCTTAATTGAAGCAGTAAGACACCCTGAGGGAGAACGAGGAAGTGACCTGTACCCTTTGGTTCAAACCAACATCTCCTATTCAACTACCACTTCTCCTCAGACCCTGGCGGAGATAGCCCAAGACCCTGACTGTGTCTAAGAGGCTGAGGAATAGTAATGTCCCTCAGACCACCAGTCCATCTTCTAGCTTGGTCCTTACAGGCATCTTGGAGGGGAGTAACGCTTGTGGAAAAAGAGTCTACCATCCTTGCCACCACCAACACCAGCCCACAACCAACTGTCTTAAAGAGAACCAGGAACAGCAATTCTCCCAGACTGGCCCTACACCCAGCCTTGCCTGCCATGGCAAAGGCTCAGGAAAGTAACCGCCGAGCAGATTTACTGTGAAATGGTTTAACAACAGAAACTATTAATAAGGTTTTGTTAATGAAAATGACACTAAAGAAGACACATTACCACCTGCTTTGCTGCTGCCCCCTAAGGATTCTGGGGCCTTTGAATGTGACTTATAGACGAAACTTCTTATAAGCGTTGTGTTCCTCCATTAGAATGGGAGAGCTTCTTGAGAAGAGGGATTGTCTTGCTTTTGATTTGCATTCTCTGTGCTTTGCATGTAGTAAGTGCTTAATAAATGCTTATTGATCCAGTCACATGATTCTCAACTGTGGATAACAATAACAATTGACATTTATAAAATGTTTTAAGGCTTAAAAAAGCAATTTCCCGCGAGGCAGGAAATCCAGGCATACCTGTGGCACTTTGCTTTACCGTGCAGATGCTGCATTTTTCACAGATTTAAGGTTTGTGGCAACTCCATGTCAAACAAGTCTATTAGCACCATTTTTCTAACAGCATGTGCTCACATTGTCTCCCTGGGTCACATTTTGGGGATTCTCACAATATTTCAGACTTTTTCATCATTATTATATCTGTTGTGGTGACCTATGATCAGTGACCTCTGATTATAATTGTCTTGTGGCCCCACGAACTGTGCCCCTATAAGATGGCAAACTTAATCTATAAATGTTGCATGCTCTCTCCCTTTGCTTGGGCCTCCCTATTCTCAAAGACACAACAGTATTGAAATTAGGCCAATTAATAACCCTATAATGGCCTCTAAGGGTTCGAGTGAAAGGAAGAGTTGATCAGTGTGGCAAACTTCATTGTTGTCTTATTTTAAGAGATTTCCCCAGCCGCCCCAACCTTCAGCAACCACCACCCTGATCAGTCAGCAGCCATCAACACTGAGGTTAAGAGTCTCCATCAACAAAACAGTTACAACTAACTGAAGGCTCAGATGGTGGATAGAATTTTTTTAGCAATAAAGTACTATTTTTCACTAAAGCATGCACATTATTTTTTTGACTTCATGCTATTACACATTTAATAAACTATAGTATTGTATAAATGTAACTTTTATATGCATTGGGAAACCAAAAAATAAATTTGTGTGGCTCACTTTATTTTGATATTCACTTTATTGGAGTGGTCTGGAGCCAAACTTACTCTATCTCTGAGGTGGACCTGCAGTACAAGTAACCATCTCTGTTTTAGAGATGAGGAAAGTGAGCCTGAGAGAGGCTAAGGGATCTTTTCCAATAAGTTTCCAAGATGGAATATGAACCCAGGTCTCATGACTTCAAGTCTGGCATTCTTACTATATCATAGTGAGCACAAGGTTGCCCTGCTATATATTCATTTGTTCCTTCAGGGTAGAGACTATTTCATCTTTGTTTTTGTATCCCCAGCAATTAGCATAGTGCATAACATATAAGAGGTGCTTAATAAATGCTTGTTGATTAATTCATTCAGCAATTTTTTTGTGACTCACAGTGGCTAGCATAGGACTATATTTATTACAAAAGCCAGTACTGTGCTAGACTCTGTGGAGGATAAAATGATGAATAAGATTCAATACCTTAACAGCTTAGTCTAGTAGACATGTGTACATATAATTTTTAATACAAATTAGAACTGAAAAATGCCATAGAAGATGTATAAACAAAATGCTAGGGGAGTTTAGAGGAATACTTCCAGACATAGATGTCAAGATTTGTGGAAGAGATGATGTCTGACATGGGTCTAGTAGGGTTTCCACAGGTAGAGATAAGGAAGCTTTTTATTCCCATGACCCCAGTGGCAGTCAGGAGCTAGGTATGGTTTTTTTCTAGAGTTCATTTTTGGCTTCATAGTCAGCCAGAGGGAGATCGGCTGATATAGAAGGTGCTCTGTATGCTATTTCCATTCTCAAAGGAAGTGACCCACATTGCTGGTGGCCGGTGTTTCCAGACCCCGAAATACGTGAAGGCTTAAGTTTATCTGTGTGAATCCTAGTTAGAGGCCTTGCTAGAACAGAATAACAACCCAAGGGGCCACTGAGATCCACAGAGAAGAGGCAGACCAGAAAAATAAGCAGCCAAGGGAAATATGCTAGACTTGGGTGATAGCAGTGAGTCAACTAAACCATCATTAGCACCATTTCAAGGCTGAATAAAGTCAACTTAGTGACAGGAGTTTTCTATTTTATGAATGGGCAGAGAGTAGCCTGAGAAATCTTTTGGTTTGCTTATTATTAATCTTTTAAATTTTATTTGTCATATTCTGACACCATGTTTTGATACCCCTACTTTTATTGTGCTTTTTGTCTAGCTCTCATATCAATCTTCATTTTTCTTTTATGAATTTAATTGTTGATATGTTTGATTCATATGAATTGAGAGTGGTTATATATTTTTATTTAAAAGAAAAAATTCCTTTTACATTGTGGAATGCTTTTTAAGCTATTTCAATTTTTGCTTTTATTTCTGCATGTATACATATTGTTAAGATGTATTTCTTCTATGTAGCAAATTGTTGTTCCCCCCCCCTTTCATTTTAGTGGATTTTTTAATCCATTCGTTTCTGTTTACATTCTGTCTCTGTCTTTCTCTTTGTAACTTTATCAATTCACGTGGATTTAATTTTCATCTCTATGCTGATGACTACAACTCTGGGCTCACTCCTGAGATTCAGTCCTACATTACCAACTGCCTATTGGACATTATAAACTGAAGGTCCTCCAAGCATCTCAGACCCAAAACTCATCTTTTTTCCCAAGCCTATTCCCCTCTTTTGAACTTCTTTACATCTGCTGAAGGCAATACAATTCTTCCAGTCACCCCAGATTCACAAACTCGTTGTTTTGGATTCCTCCCTTTCACTCCAATCATTTTCCAATTCTTATTTCTATCCCAACAACTTATATCTGTCCCCATCTCTCCATTCATGTAGCCAACAGCTTAGTTCACACCCTCACGCCTTTTCATCTGCACTGTTGAAATAGCTTTCTGAATGGCCTACGTGTCTTGAGCTTCTCCCTCTATTCCAATTCATTCTCCTCACAGTTACCAAAGTTATTTCCCTAGAAGCATAGATTTTACTAGTTGACATCCTTAATCAGTAAACTCTGATGGCTCCCTATTGCCTCTAAAATCAAATATATGTAATGCTTTTCTCATATACAAATGAGAGTATCAGAGATCTAGGAACTGGAAAGAATTTGTACTTTTTTCCTGAAATACTTCCAGGTTTCACTGATCTTGAGACTCGTGAAGTTTCAGTCTTACAATGGCAAGAAAGAGGACCAAAGATTTGACCTTGGTAGTGGAGATAGTGGAGAATGATAAAGGCCAGACCAAGACAATGTCCCAGCTTGGATTTGCATGAACATTCGCAGAGTAGGGTAGGTATATTCTCTATACTTAGCTAAGGAATAGCTCTAATGGCCAAAGACCTTGCATTCAGAGGGGACAGTCACATTCATGTCTATTGGTGAGACTTCCGGGGGGTCTTCCAGAAGAGAGCAAAGCTCCATTTCTCCATAATGCCCCTTACCCAAACAGGTTGTACAGTCTCCCTGAAAGACAGTTCTGTAATTCTTTGTACATGTGGGGAGATGCGCCTCCTGAGTTGCTGAAAGACCTCGGAGTCTAGGACTGAATTGTTCTTGTTGTATAGTGTAGAGCAAAGATAAAAACCTAGAGAGAAGCAGAAAGGCCTACACTGAGAGACAAGTGAAAGGCAAGGTGCAAATTTTTAATGACTAATTGGAGTCCCCAGATCCATAGACTTGTGGGGAAAGCTAACCCCCTCAACAAGTCCCTTGATTTCCAGCCCCTGCACTCCAAAAGCTCACTAAGAATGAGCTTTTCCAGTGAGATTGTTCTTTCCTTGTAAAAGCTGAGAGTTTATGTTGCTCCTGAGTTGGAGCCCATTTACTCTTGTTATTCTATCACCTATCTTAATTTGTAAAACTTTTAGAATCTCTTTTATTTTTTGCTCTGATAAATGTCTGCTTGCTACCGGGAGTTGTCTTTTGTGTCAAAAATGTTTGGAGGGAGACAGCTAAGAGTTAAGAATAAGCAATTACCCTCCTCATTAAAATGATTTTATTCTGTAGCCCAAAATGGATTATCATGCCCTATAGATTGCAAATATCTGATATATGTTAAGTAAATATAATTTTAGCTAACAAACCCTTGGAAGTAGGAGAATAGACCTCTTCCCACTCCAATTAAAGATGAAAATTGCAGTTTCCCTTGGAGACTTGGAGTGGAGCATTCCAGGTCCCAGATCTTATCTAGCTAAATAAATTCTTGCAATATGAGCCACCCCAGATCCCTGTGGCCCTGGTTAACTTATTACATATGGGAGATCATCTGGGTTAATTTTAGAAAGACCCCCATAATCTTTTGGGGTTTTGATCCATGAAGGGGAGATGTATCTAGTCACCTTCTGGTAACCTCTCTCTCTCTCTCTCTCTCTCTCTCTCTCTCTCTCTCTCTGTATTAGGAGAGCTATGTGCGGGGGCTTATTTGGGGAAAAGATTGGACTCTTTGCCTTCGAAGGGACCCATTGGAGAGATTTTTCACCTCTGGCTTTGGTTTTTGGATTCCCTAGTTTTGTGATCCATTAGAGAAAAGTTGAAAATATTTTTCTCTCTTTTTAAATTACAGTTTTACAGCAAGTTTTTCTTGTGTTTCTTTTATAAGCTTTTTGAGATAACTTTTGCATAGTTGAATGTTAAAATATTATTACCAACTATATGAATGAACCCCTTATAAGTACTGAGGCTTACATGAGAAATATGGATTTTTGCCCATAGAAATGATGGTGCCTAGCTGATATGTTCATGTTTTCCCTTTCTTTTTTAATAGACCTAGACTGCTTGTTTTACTATTACGATGCTTAGATGCTGTGGGTCCATAAGGACAGGTTTGTCTTCTGGCTTAAAAACTCCAAATAATCAACCTTAGATGCTCAATAACATTTGGGAGCCTTGAATTTGTTAGGATTTACCTGACCCTGTTTTCTTTAGTATAAATTTATCCTGCTTTTCCTATTGTTGAGTGATTTTGGAATTTCATTAATATGGTCTTTGTAGTGGCAGGAAATCATTTGGGAAAATTTCAGGTACCTGGTCACCAAAGGTGTTGTCTATAGTACAGGGACCCTTGGAGAAATTTTGATGTTCGCTGTACAGAAAGAAAATTTCTACCTTGAAATTTTATCCACATTCAGGATGGCCTAATACACAGAGGAAATTGTGGAACAGCTTCACCCAGGATTATCTGGTTTCTCACCTGAGAGCCAGGGGCTGATTTCTAGTCCCTCCCATGTCCTAAACATCTTCAGAGAGAGCTCTGCATGGTCTAAGAAGCTCTGTGTTGTTGTTGCTGAGTTGTTTTAGCTGTGTCTGACTTTCCATGAGTCCCATTGGGATTTTCTTGGCAAAGATACTGGAGTGATTTGCCATTTAATTCTCCAGCTCATTTGACAAATGAGGAACTGAGGCAAACAGGGTTAATTGACTTGCTCAGGGTCACATAATGTAACAACAATGTTGTTTGCAGCTGCAAGGTGTGAGGCCAATAATTCCAGCACACAAAAGGGTTGCTAGCACAGGTTCTTTGATCTGCTTTTCTAAAGGAAAGCAACTTTAAAGAAGTCAATATCTTAATTTAATCAAACATACATATCATTTACTTAGTTCAGGGGAAAAAGTCAGCACCCTGAACTTCAGAGAAAATATAAGCAGAAATTACAAGCAGAGAAAATAACACAAATCAACAGACAGGACTTCTAGGTGTCTGACCATTACATACATACATAGTTACCAGAGAGAGAAGCACCAACATCTCTGTTTTTCAAAGCCAGGGGGCTCTTTAACGGCTAGCCTGAGTCTCAGCTGGCTACATCACATGAACACTCTTCCCTAACAATCTTATTTTAATTAAACATACATACATCATTCACTTAGTTCAGGGGCAAAAGTCAGCACCCTGAACTTCATAGAAAATACAAACAGAAATTACAAGCAGAAATTATAAACAGAGAAAATAAACACAAATCAACAGACAGAGCTTCTAACTGTCTGACCAAGACAATATATACATAGTTACCAGAGAGAGAAGCACCAACATCTGGGTTTTCAAAGCCAGGGGGCTCACTCATGGGAAGACTGTTTGGGTGATAAAATGGTGTAGTCAGTAGGATCTGCATAAATTAATAGGAAAGTATGGGGCTTGGGGGAACTGGGATAGTGGTTGGATGTTTCCCAGTTATTGGGCTGCTCTTTATACTTGTGGTGGCTATGGTTCTGTGCAGCCCAGGCACGAGCATTGCCCCCAGACCTTGAAGCTGGGGCTGAAGCAGTGTCTGGAAGCAATCGGAGCAGTGGAGTGGAATGAAGCCCTGGAGCAGGAACAAAGAACTGCCTGCATCAGGACTTAGGTAAGAGTCAGAAGCAGTTCCTTTGGAAGGAGGAGCAACCCAGGAGTTCAGAATTCAGCCCTGGGGCAAGATAAAAACTTTGCAGCAAGGTGCTGAGTGTGCTTTTCTGCTGCACCCCCCTGGGATGGCTTGAGACCCAGGGGGAGAGTGGAGTTGTCTATGGTGAGTGGGGGGAAGTGCTGTGGACCTCCAAGGACCTACTTTGTTGGCTTTGCTGCCCAGCTGCCCTTCAGGACTTAGAAGCTGGGGCTGGAGCAGTGTGGGGAGGACACACTCCAAGAGAACTTTATTTGGACTTTTTTGTTTGTGTTGGGACTTTGCTCATTAAAGCATGCCTGAACCTGAGAAGGCCAGGAAGAAGCCCATAACTGCAGTGTGGGAAGAAGGACACACCCCCAAGAAGGACTTCACTTGGACACTCTGTATTGACTGAGGACATTGTAACTTGCTGTGACCTAGGGGTGGATGGTGTTTGTATTTTCCACTACCCCTTAAGGGTGATATGTTGTGATAGGGAAGACCTTGGCCTGGGACCCTCTGCTTGTGTAAACAAATATTTTGGGGAATGCTACTGAATGACATGTTTTATTATGTTGTTGTGAATGTTATGCTTTGGTTCACTGAATATGGTTTAGTTCTGAATAAATAGATAGTTCACTATACTATGCAATTAGACCCTTAAAATCATTCACAGCAGAAGTCCTTAGGTGTGCTGCCATGATTGGCTTTACACATAGGTAAGCGTCTGAGGCCAGATTTGAACTTAGGTCCTCCTGCCTTCAGACCCAGCACTTTATCCAGTACTCGACTCATAAGACAGATAACGCCAGCACACAGGACAGCTGCTGGTACAGGTTCACTCTTGATCTGGTCAGACAGGAAGACAGCTTTGGAGGGGCTAATAATCTTACTTTATTCTAGTCTAGTCTTCTCACAAGAGGGTTGCTGATAACGGAAGTACCAACTTTGACAGCATTCCTTAATCATCCTTCTCAAAGGGGGCTGCAAGTAGGCGGGGCAACTACGCTTATATCTTGATGAGGTCAACTGAGACAAGCCCAGCTTGTGCACTCCTCTAAATCCCCTCAAGCCTCAATGGGGGCTGGCTGAGGCAAACACAGATTCCCCTCAAACCTTGATGGGCCCAATCAAAGCACATACAGCATTCAGCCCTAAGGGTTCCCCACTCACTGACCAGTGCCCACCTGATTTATGGGGCAACAGACAAAGAAGGCATATTGCCAGCAATAGCCTCCAATTTTACATTGCCTCATCCTTATATCTCACTGTATGGTCGCAGTGGATATTTACAATTTAAGCACGAATGTTTATATTATTTATCATTATATAATGCTGTGCAAGCATGGTGGAGATGTTTTGAACCATAATAGTGAGAACTCATATCTAATACCTGGGAACAAGTTATGGCTCTGGATCCTGGAAAAGTAAACTCTAAGAAAGAATAACAAAAATCTACCTTACTTACACCACCTAAGCTGTCCCAGAAGCTCTGTAGAGACCTTGTATGTTTTGAGCTAGGAAGCTGAATTTCTTTTCCTTGTTGCCTTTTGTTTGGAGAAGGCCACTTCCAGTACCAAGACTGGCTCTTGTTAAGTACTAAGAGAACAGCCATCACTAATAAACGAAGAAAGTTATTGTAACTATGAAATATTTATTTATTGGATCTACATAACATATTTGTAGGTGTGGAAGGTTAGGCTAGTTTTTCCTTGAGACTTGGCAGGCTCAGGGGCCTAAGGGCTCAGACTGTTGACACAGCTTTCTAATCACCTGGACACAAAACAGCAACAAGGAGCTCGGCGTGGGGGTGTTGATGGCGGCCCTCAGATTCTGGCTTTGTGGATCATAATGCGGGTTTTCCTCAGCTGAATCAGCTCAAGGACTTCTTAATGCGTGTCCTTGGCGTTCATACTTCTTCTGCTACAGATAAGTAAATCTCTTAGTCGACTGTTGAGTGATCTATGAGTATCTTGTTTTGTTACATTTTCAAAACTGAACCATCTGGGGTCTGGCTTGAATCAAGTCTAGTCTAGAAGAGTAGGCAATCATGATTTTCATCTTTATAAGATCTGTGCAGAGTCTTGTATAGCACTGGAGAACCACTAAAAAGGGACGATATTTTATACTCCCATTGAACCAGCCTGTGAACGTATAGCCTCCCACGCAAGCCAGTGCTTGGGACTTCTGTTTGTGCTTTCTTTCCTTCGCCGTCAGGTCTTGCGACCCTTCGAAAGGTCAGAGGAGCAGAGCTCCATCCACCGACGGGAATCTGTGCTGGAGTTTTCCAGCAGCTGAGCCTCCTGAAGCCCCGAGTCGCCTGCTTGGCCTAGCCCAGCTGCGGATCGACTCAGAAGCTGAGACACCACAAGGTAGCAATGTGTCCAGTAGCGAGGCCACATTTAGATGTGAACTTGAGGAGAATGCTTTATAGCAATTGCTTCGTGTTTATAGCCATTCTCCCCAGGAATCAGGGTGGTAAATGAAAGAGTTTGTCCTCAGCTTGGGGGAAATATTTGTATTTTGGTTCTTGTAGCTTTTTAGTACATATCCATTTGTAAAATGCTAATTGATGTTCGGTAGCTAATGAATATTAAGGTGAAATTAACTGGTTAAATAGATAGTGGGGTACTAAAAGGGATGGACTACCAACGAACGGCATCAACAATATTGAGGAGATATTAACTAGTGATATGGGGGTACACATACCTGAAGGGGTGTCCAGATGATGGAACTGGAAGGACCCTACAACCCTTAGGGTTACTTCTAGAACTTTAAGAGGTAGAGACAGACAGTTGCTTTCTGGGAAATGAAACTCCTACTGTGCATGTATTTTAGGAGAGAAAGTCTAGAGCCTCACTACACTTTTTTTTATCTGTCTCATCTACTCCCTTGCTTTTCTGTATTTCCCCATCAACCACACTTTTTTCCACTCCCTACCCCCTTGCAGCTGCAACTTACATGGTCATGTTTGAAATTTTCATCCCTTTAGGTACTATTTTTTGGCTCTTTTGCTACCCATGTGACACTATCTCAAAAAATAAAAATGGATAGCTATTCAAATCTGCGACAATTCTGCTTACCTGAATGTATGTGGGAGACTAGGGAGATGGTATGGAAGGCCAGAGGGGTGCAGACCTACATTACTATGGATTTGTAAGCCAAGATGGAGCTGCCAGAGGAAATTTTGTGGCTCGGAGTTTGAGAACTTCAAATTTACTTGAGAATGGGTGAGGGAGAGTGAGAGAGAGAGAGAGAGAGAGCGCGCTGAAACATGAGACAGGCAAGAAATCCCTGAAGGTAGTTAAACAGGTGTAGCAGAGGTGATTATTTTGGTATGTTGAGTTTGAAAAGAAAACCATTTCCCTACAGTAGAATGAGCTGCTAATAAAGCTCCGCCCCTCACATGCCCTGTCAAAGCAGAGAAGTGAGTTGCTGAGAAAGAAAGCCATGCCTCTGTGAAGGGAGGACAGGGTAAACTCTCCCTGGCTAAGGCTGACTGTGAATTCAGCCTATCTTACTCACAAGCACCATCTAGTGGTTCATACATAAAAACTCTTTGGGCATCTAAAACCTGACATGGCCCTGACCTAGCTTTTTACCTTTTTTCACTTTTTAACCCTGTGGCATTGCATCTTCCATCTTGTGCTTTTTGTTCTGGTTTTCACTCCATACCAGGAACATGCTCCTTCCTCATCCCGGCATCTAGTTTCCTTAACGCTGAGCTCGGGTGCCGCATGTAACCATTCCTGATTCCTCCTAAAATTCTGTGTCAGGGGCCACTAGGTACATAGAGCACAAAGCCCTAGAGTCAGGAAGACTGGAGTTCAAATCTATCTTCAGATGTGTGACCCTGGGCAGGTCACTTAACCTTGATTGCCTTCCCGCCCCCACTCCAAGAAAAACAAAATTACCTTGTGTCTATCTTGCACCTGAGACCTTGGCCACAGATCCCATCACTTCCTGGCAAACAGAGGAAGAAGGAATGGAAGCAGTGTCAGTTTCTATTCTTGGGCTCAAAGATCACTGCAGACAGAGCCTGCTGCCATGAAATTAAAAGAGGCTTGATCCTTGGAAGGAAAGCTATGGCAAATCTGGAGAGCACACTTAAAAAGCAAAGACAACACAGTGCCGGCAGAGGTCTGCGTAGTCAAAGCTGTGGCTTTTCCAGTAGCAATGTCCATGGCTGTGAGAGTTGGACTAGAAGGAAAACTGAGGGCCACAGAACCAATGCTTTTGAATTGTGGTTGTGGAGAAGACTTTTAAGAGTCCCTCGGATATCAAGGAAGTCAAATCAGTTAATATTTAAAGAAGTTAATTCAGGCTATTCACTGGAAGGTCAAATGCTAAAGCTGAAGCAACTTTAGCTACATAATGAGACTCATTGGAACAGACCCTGATATTGGGAAAGAATGAAGGCGAAAGAAAGAGGGGACAGCAAAGGATGAGATGGACAGATAGTGTCATGGGAACACTAAACATGGACCTGGACAGACTTTGACAGATAGCGAAGGATAGAAGGGCCTGGTGGGCTATGACCATGGGGTTGCGAAGGGTCAGACAGGACTGAATGACTGAACAAGTGCCCCTTCCAGATGTGAACAGTTTTGCTAATTTGCTTCTTGGGAAAGAAACACAGGACAGTGGTAAGAGAAATACTTGGAAAGATTGTCAAAGTGTACTGTTTTTCTGCATCTAATTTACATTTCACTGACACAAGAACTTTGACGTTAATAGCGGTGAAACTCTGATCTCTCTAGATCTGTTTGGTGACTATGGGACAAATGTACATTTCCTATCTATGATTTTCCTGAGTGAAATGCGGACTTTGGTTTGTCACCATGAGACGGAAGTGCATCATCTCACCACAGCATGGGTGACTTGCCATCATGGCTGAGCAAGCTGGTTTGTGAAGGGAGGGGAGCAGTTGAGTTCATGTCCACGATAACTCCCCTCAATTGTAAGCTTCACTTCACTTTTGTTTTTGTAGTCCCAGTGCCTGGTATATAAGTGCTTATTTTTTAATTGAATGATACATCTTTAAAGTTTGTGTTTTCATTTCCTTTTTCTGCCCCTCATTTAAATCAGCACTTTGACCCTAAAATTAGATTTGCCAAGCTTCTTTGATATTAGTTTCTTCTCACTAGCTCTTATTTATCTGTCCTATTCCAAAGTCCTTGACTTTAAATTATTTAAATCTTTTTTATCTATTAATTTGTTTCTTCCCTTTTCTGCCCAAGTTACTATGTAGTCCAAAATCCTGAGAGGGAAGTGCTCTCAGTGTAACATTCTTCTGTAGAGTCCTTTTCTAAGTTTTCTTTTGCGTTGTCCTCTTCTTATCCCTTCTAGTCTGTTCTAAACTCTATTGTCCTATTCATTAATCATGCCTTGACTTATTCCTTTTTAATTCTATACCCCTTGTGGAGGTAGAGTTCCTGGAACACTAAATTTTAACTCACTTCTCTGATTTCTATGTTATAGCATTAGTAGATCTTATTCTATCCTCCACTTTTTCTACTTTGTTTTGCTCTTAAAAATAGCAGTCCCTGAAGGAGGAAGCAGTGTTGTGTCACTGTCTTGAGTCATGAAGTTTACCCCCCTCCCTTACCATATTCACTCAATATTCTTAAGGCCAGGATGGTCTACCTTTGCCCCTTACCACTCTGTGCTGGCTGCCCTTGGAGACTCATAGGGACGGAATGCAACCCTGGGAATCATAATTCATTCTCAGAGATTTCCAAATGTGTGCAAATCTTTCCCTCCACTCCCTACCTCTAGCCCCCCCACCCAAACCCAACTCAAACAGCATTATGAGAGTCCTCTCTCTCTCCATCCCTCTATGTGAATGGTCACTAGTGGTATACTTTCCTTTCTCCTTCAAGGGTGAGAGGGGGTGGGACCTGACCTTCTATCTTCCAATACCAGTCCCTCTCCTCTATTTTTTTCTATTTTTATTTTATTTATATATATATATGTATTTATGTTTATAAATATATTTATTCTATTCTCCCATAACCCTCAATTTTGTTAAGAGATTAAAGAAATTACTATCCCTTTTTGATTTCCTGTGTATTGGGCAGGGGCGCATCTCTGGCTTCCCTCTGTCTCTTACTTTCCCATTTCTCAGTTTGTGCAACTTTACATAGTGTTATCTCCTCCATAAAAGGTATTGATTATGAGATTTATTCCACAATGAATTAATTCAGCTTTCTCCTTGTCTTTGATTGAATCACTGAATTACCATTAAATCTTTAGTCCTTTCTGTTCCTTAATTATCCCTCCTTGTTGCATTATTCCTCATTCAGTTGCTTTCTTTCTAAATGATATTCTATAAACATTAGAATATATATTTCATCTTGCCAATCAATACGTTAACAATAATTTATTAAGCTCCCACTATATGTCAGACACTGTTCTAGGCATTAGAAATACACAGGAAAAACAAAAGACCTTGCTCTCCAAGGACTTACATTCAAATGGTGGAGAAAACATGCCCATTTATAAGTACAGAACAAACCACACACAAAGCTGATACAGGATAACCTTGGAGACATCTCTTGATAATTGTACCCATTTATACACATTCTTGTGTTCCTCCTGCATTGCACTGTATTGCAAGTTGAATGTTCTGGGCACTATTTTTTTGTAGGAATGTTTTAAATGCCTGTCTTTGGATTGGAGTCTGTCTTATTTCACTGATGCTTCAGTGCCACTGTGCAGGATGTTATTTTTGGGTTGCTGCTTTTGCTTTTTGGTGTATACTATCCTATTTCTTTTAGTTTCTTATACCTGTGACATAATCTTGGATTTTTAGAATTGGTGCTCCCCGATATTTGAGTCTTTCTTCTGTTTGGTTGGAAAATTTGTTGTCTGTTTTTGAAACTGTGAAAGTTAAGCACTACATGCCTTAGGGGAGAATTTCTTAATTTTTTTGTGTCTGAGAACAATGTTTTCAATACATAAATCAAAATAATAGAATTGCAAAGAAAACTAATTATATTTCAAATATAGTAATCAGAATGCTAAAAAAAACAAGGTCACAGACTCCAAGATAAGAACTCCTGCTTCAGAGACTCTTTTCTTCTCTTTCTTCATTCCTTCCTTTCTTTTCTTTCTTTCTTTTTATTCTTTATTCACCCATAGCTGGAACATAATTAGATTTTGAGGTATAAGCACTGAGTATGCAAGCAAGCAAGGCATTCCTTTACTTCAAGGAGCTTATGTTCTAACAGGGAAGACATAAAAAGTAATCAGAAATAGAGTATTGCATAGCAGCATGATTTGGAATTAGCTGGGATATATTGATTACTGAATCTCTGCAAGATAAGGAAACTACTCATTTATTGGTGTGTAGAATCCCAAGATAAGAGTCCATGTTGCAGTGGGAAGGGAATAAGGATTTATGGAGTGAGGCAATGTGGCTTGGAACTTGCTGGGAAAAAAAAAAAAACTATTAGAAGACAAGTCTATTAACTGTTCTTGTTCAAGTGGCTTAAGACTAAATTTGTCTTTTTTTGTGCATGAAAAATGAAAAATGGGTTCCTTATCCATTCATATTTCAGAATATTGAGGTCAATATTTTGCTTTTCTTCTTAAAGGAGAATTTGGACTATTCATGTTATTTTATAAATAAATTTATTTTTCTATAATTATTTCAAATTTTAAAATTAGTAAATAAAAAGTTTTATTTCTATACTTTTAAAACCATTAATTCTTAATAATTCTCTGAGGCTTGATCTCTTTTTTTTTAGTTTAGGGAGAGGAGCTTTGCTTTTGTGATTGATCATCTTTTGTCTTTTTCCCTTCCTTTAAAGCTCTCTTTTGTTTTTCTTCTGGTAATTTTTACTTCCGTTCTATGTTTTTATGCTCCAAAAATGTTATTCTTGTGGGATTTCTACTTCCTTAGAGAGATTTTCTATCTTGTCTTCTATCTTCTGTACTTTAAAAAATAATTCTGCATTGAAATTTGATTTTCAACCTGATTTCATTCTCATTATCTTCTTTTAAGTCTTATCTTTCTTTTGAACCATTCTAGAGTGCTTGTCATTTTCCCAATGTCTCCAGCAGTCTGAAAAATTCTCTTTTTGATCAGAGAATTTTGGTTAATTTTCTGTCATAGCATAATACTTGTTCTGGCCTTTTAGTTTTTACTTATTTTTCTTTCTTTCTTTTTGTCTAAACCTTACTATTGGTTTATCTGCTTGCAAACTAGTTATTTACTTAGGATTTCTCCTTTGGACTTTTGGTCTTTCGGTCTTTAGCTTATATTCCCAGTGCTGGTTTTTCTCCTCTTTGGTTTGTGTTTATTCCTCTGCTACCCAATTCTTTCCCTATCCTCAAACTAGGTGTCCTCCCCCTTCTAAAATCTGGGGGTCTGGCAGCCATGTAAGAATCCTTGCCCAGAGTAAACTCTGTGAAGTGAGGATTAGCCCCAACTCAAGTTCAGTCTTCTTTCCCTCAGACTAGGATGTTTTCTCCTTTGTATCCAAATTTGCCCTGGACTCTGTATTTCAAATTTTTCTACTTTGAATTCCACCTCATCATACAGCAGGGCCTGTCCAAAATGCGGTTAGCCTACAAGCATAGAAATTTACACAAATGCTTTAATAAAGGAAGCTGAGCTACTGCAGAGCTCTCACCAAAATGGCAAATCAAAATATATTGTCTACTTTTTCAATAAAAACCTAAGGTTGGACAGCCCTGAATGACATTACCATTAACCTCTTATTTTTAATCCACCTATATCTTTTTGAGAGGCAATGTGGAATAGTAGATTTATAGCTGCTGGCCTCACCATTAGAAAGCCCTGGGTTGGGGGGGTGGAGCCAAGATGGCGGTTGGAAAGCAGAGCCTTGCCTAAAGCTCTCCCCAAGGACCTTCCAAACACCTATAGAAATGGCTCTGAACAAATTCTAGAACTGCAGAACCCTGAAATAGCAGAGGGAAGCAGGGCTCCAGCCCAGGACAGCCTGGATGGTCGCTGGGTAAGGTCTATCACACGGAGTGGGGAGCGGAGTGGAGCAAAGCCCAGTGTGGGCTGTGCCTGGACCAACCAGACCAGGAGACAGGCAGAACAGGCCCTAGCACCCTGAATCAGTGAGCTGCGCCAGTTACCAGACTTCTCAACCCACAAACACCAAAGACAACAGAGAAGATTAGTGGGAAAAAACTGTGGGGACAGAGTGAAAGGAGTTCGTGGTTCGGCCACCACCATGAGAGGAGTGGAGGTGGTGCAACTACAGAACTACAGCTGCAGTTGCTTCCAGCCCCAGGCCCACCTGGTGGGAGGAATTAAGTGGCGGATCAGAGCAGGAGTGCAGAGCCTACTCAAATCTGAGTCATGGTCCAGGTTGGCGGTTCTTGGGGGAGGAGGAGCACTGGTGTGGCAGAGCTTGCTGTGTAGAAAAAAGCTCTGAAAACAACAGCATAGCCCCTCAAGTTTGGGACAAAGTACTCTATACTCTACAAGCAGTCATACCCTGATGAAAAGCTCAAGGGTCAAGTACTTGGCTGTAAACACGAACAGGCAGTGAAGACAAACTCAGACTCAAACTCAGACTTTGGAATCTTTCGTTGGTGACAAAGAAGACCAAAACATACAGACAGAAGAAGTCAACAAAGTCAAAGAGCCTACATCAAAAACCTCCAACAAAAACATGAAATGGTCTCAGGCCATGGAAGAGCTCAAAAAGGATTTGGAAAAGCAAGTTAGAGAAGTAGAGGAAAAATTGGGAAGAGAAATGAGAAGGATGCGAGAAAACCATGAAAAACAAGTCAATGACTTAATAAAGGAGACCCCAAAAAATACTGAAAAATACACTGAGGAAAACAACACCTTAAAAAACAGACTAACTCAAATGGCAAAAGAGCTCCAAAAAGCCAATGAGGAGAAGAATGCCTTGAAAGGCAGAATTAGCCAAACGGAAAAGGAGGTCCAAAAGACCACTGAAGAAAATACTACCTTAAAAATGAGATTGGAGCAAGTGGAAGCTAGTGACTTTATGAGAAATCAGGATATTATAAAACAGAACCAAAGGAATGAAAAAATGGAAGACAATGTGAAATATCTCATTGGAAAAACCACTGACCTCGAGAATAGATCCAAGAGAGATAATTTAAAAATTATTGGACTACCTGAAAGCCATGATCAAAAAAAGAGCCTAGATATCATCTTTCAAGAAATTATCAAGGAGAACTGCCCTGATATTCTAGAACCAGAGGGTAAAATAGAAATTGAAAGAATCCACAGATCACCTCCTCAAAAAGATCCCAAAAAG
Organism: Trichosurus vulpecula; assembly: GCF_011100635.1. NCBI lineage: Eukaryota > Metazoa > Chordata > Mammalia > Diprotodontia > Phalangeridae > Trichosurus > Trichosurus vulpecula. The sequence continues at coordinate 556,001,744 of NC_050573.1, read as the reverse complement.
AAGACTCTTAGGAACATTGTTGCCAAATTCCATAGCTCCCAGATCAAGGAGAAAATACTGCAAGGAGCCAAAAAGAAACAATTTGAGTATTGTGGAAACAAAATCAGGATAACACAAGATCTAGCAGCTTCTACATTAAGGGATGAAAGGGCTTGGAATATGATATTCTGGAGGTCAGTGGAGCTAGGATTAAAACCAAGAATCACCTACCCAGCAAAACTGAGTATCATGCTCCAAGGCAAAATATGGACTTTCAATAAAATAGAGGACTTTCAAGCTTTCTCAGTGAAAAGATCAGAGCTGAATAGAAAATTCGACTTTCAAACACAAGAATCAAGGGAAGCATGAAAAGGTAAACAAGAAAGAGAAATCATAAGGGGCTTACTAAAGTTGAACTGTTTTGTTTACATTCCTACATGGAAAGATGATGAGTGTAATTCATGAGACCTCAGTATTAGGGTAGCTGAAGGGAATATATATATATATATGGAGACAGAGGGCACAGGGTGAGTTCAATATGAAGGGATGACATCTAAGAAAATAAAATCAAATAATCAAATTAAGGGATGAGAGAGGAATATATTGAGAGGGGGAGAAAGGGAGAGATAGAATGGAGTAAATTATCTCACATAAAAGTGGCAAGAAATGGGGCGGAGTGGGGTGAGAGAAGGGTGGGCTGACTGGGGAACAGGGAAATCAGAACATATGCCATCTTGGAGTGGGGGGAGGGTAGAAATGGGGAGAAAATTTGTAATTCAAACTCTTGTGAAAATTAATGATGAAAACTAAAAATATTAAATAAGCAAATAATGATTTTTTAAAAAAGTAAAAAAAAAAAGTGGCAAGAAAAAGCAGTTCTGTAGGAAGGGAAGAGGGGGCAGACGAGGGGGAATGAGTGAATCTTGCTCTCATCAGATTTGACCTGAGGAGGGGATAACATACACATTCAATTGGGTATCTTAGCCCACAGGAAAGAAGGAGGAAGGAGATAAAAAAAGGGGGGATGATAGAAGGGAGGGCAGATAGAGGGAGAAGGTAAGCAAAAGTAAACACTTTTGAAAAGGGACAGTGTCAAGGGAGAAAATTGAACAAAGGGGGATAGGATAGGAAGGAGCAAAATATAGTCTTTTACAACATGAGTATTGTAGAAGGGTTTTACATGATACATATGTAGCCTATGTTGAATTGCTTGCCTTCTTAGGGAGGGTGGGTGGGGAGTGAAGAGGGGAGAGAATTTGGAATTCAAAGTTTTAAAAGCAGATGTTCAAAAAAAATTGTTTTTACATGCAACTAGGAAATAAGATATACAGGCAAAGGGGCATAGAAATCTATCTGCCCTACAAGAAAGTAAGGGAAAAGGGGAAGGGGGGGAGTGGGGTGACAGAAGGGAGGGCTGACTAGGGAACAGGGCAATCAGAATATAGCCATCTTGGAGTGGGGGAGGGTAGAAATGGGGAGAAAATTTGTAAATTCAAACTTGTGAAAATCAATACTGAAAACTAAAAATATGAAATAAATTAATAAATGACTTCAAAAAAAAAAAAGAAAGCCCTGGGTTCAAATTCTGCTACTGCCACAAGCTAGCTGTGAGAGTCTGGGCAAGTAATTTAACTTGTCAATACTACAGGTAAGTATCTGCTGAGACAGCAGTGACCTATAGTTGTAGACAAAGTTCCCTATATCAATGAAATCACAGATCTTGCCCTTATCCCAATCCTGAATCTTTTCACATTAGATGTTTCTTGTAAGCAACACATGGAAAGATTTTTTTTATCATCTCTTCAACTGCTTGAAGAGAATTTCTATAGTCATGGAGTTATGTTTTCATAGTATTGAAAATTAAGGCTTTCAGGCATTGCAGATTTTTAAAGTGAATTATTGTTCTCAAACATTACTATTGAAGGGTGTGTAATTTGAGGGTCTAATCCTATTTTTAAAAATCATATTTTCCCCCAATTTTGCATTTTTCCTTTCTTGTTTTTGAAAATCCTGTTGGTATTCTAATTTCCATATGTTTAAGTATAAATTCTTTTTAATTTCTCCAAGCTTGGAGAATTTCTTTTGGTAGTTTTATGATTACGTGCCTTGGTGAGTCAAAAGTAGGCTTTCTAGATGTATTTTTGCTCTACTTAGAAAAGTTTCTTTTATATTCTTTCTACTTACAGGGTTTGTCTGATTTACTTCACTGTGGAAAATATTATCCAATTAGGTCCTTAAACACAGTTTTAGAAGCTTTTTGCTTTCTTGCTCAGAGCAGTCTTCTACTTCAATTTCCAACTAGTGGGAGATAAGACTAGATGGGTACACTGGTTCTGGCCCATAGAGCACCTAGAATGCAAAGTTACGGTGTTTAGACTTCATTTAGTAAGTAATGAGAATCTACCAGAGGACTGATTGGATTTGGGCTTTAGGAAGATGAATAAGACATCTTGATGTAGAATAGCTTGAACTGGGGAAAGACTGGAGGTGGGATGGATGATTTGTTGAGATGCTACTGAAGCCATCTTTTTTTTTTTTAATTAAAGATTGTATAAGGCTGCTCCTCTTGCCACTCTGGATAGGAGGACCAGGGTAGGGTTGGATAGAGTAAAAACACACCTCGGGTGTCTCTGGAGTGAGGGATGGGGGAGGAAAGAAGCACTCTGATAGTTTCCTGTTTTTTAAATTAATTCCCCCCCCAACTCTCACCTTGTTCTTTCCCTGAAAAAAAAAATGAACAAAAACTAAATCCCCTTAACAAATAAGCACAATCAAGCAACACAAATTCCCACGTTGGCCATGTTCAAAGATGTGTGTTTCTGAATAGTATTCCATCACCTCAGCATCAGGATGTAGATTTCACAGCTCCCTATCTTAAGTGAATATTACGTCTACCTAGGTGACAAGCTCAACTGTTTCTAGGAAGACGGAGTACAACTGTCGACAATGCCCTCTAAATTTCTGTGCCTTTTTCCCGCTTTTCCTACTTCAATAATAGTTCTTACATAGCTGGGGACTTAAGAATAGGTGAGGTTTGGAATAGCTACAGCATGAAATGTGACAAGAAGTCACAGACTCTTAAGACTTTAGAACCAGAAGGCACCTTAGAGGTCAGCTGGTCTGGTTCATAACCTGGTCCTTGCATAGAATTCAAGGGGTTTGGGAACCTGGATGGGAAGATATTATGTCCTTACTTCAATTTTAAGTGGTTTGCTTTGTAATCCTATGTATTTTATTTTATGCATTTAAAAACATTATTCTGAGAAGTGATCCACAGGCCTCAACAGAAATGTCAAGAAGTCTTCATTTAGTCCAACACTGTCTTTCTTTATGGATAAGAAAACTGAGGTCCACAGAGATAAGTAGCTCAAGGTCATAGAGCTATTAAGCGGCAGAGCCAGGACTCAAAACCAGGTCTCCTAATCCCCAAACCACTGTTTTTAGATGCATAAAAGGAATGCTAAACAGCTTTTGGATAGCATGAACATTTATTTAGTGGATTCAATAGAAACTAAATGACTTTTTCCCGAAACATGAAGAAGCTTGGGAGTGGCAGCAGAGAAAATGGATGGTAGGGGTTTTCACTGGTTTGTTGGAGTAGGTAAAGAAGAAAGTCAAGGGAGTGAGGGATTCAAAGGTTGGTAACAAGACTGGTAAAGACAGCTGACCTGGGGACCTGGGAGAGATAGAGAGGCCAGAGAGAAGCCAGTGCCAATGTAGTAGGAAAATGGGAAAGGTTTTGTAACAAGGGTGAATCACAAATTCAGAATGGTGAAGCAGTGGACAGGTTGGAAAGATAGGTTGTTCCTGATGAATCACAGTCCCTAAGAGTGTTCTGCGCACAGTAAATGCTTAACAAATATTCATCAAATGAATAATATGTGAATCAGTATGATATATGAGTAAGTATAACACTTCTAGACCTCTGTTTACTCATCTGTAAAATAGAGATAATACTAGCTAGTGTGATATAGGAACTAGAGTACTCTTCCTCAGATTAGGACAATTTGAGTTAAAAAAAACCAAAACACTTCTGATACCTACTAGATATTGTGAAAGTGCTTCCAAAGCATTTGCTGTAGAAATGCAAATCATCCTTTTTATAGGTACCAATTATACAACTTTGTAATATAGTGATACACTCGGGGCCACTACTGAGCCACCTCTCCTCTCCTCTCCCCTAACTTGCCCGTATCCAATACTTTTGCTAGGGGTGGAGGGGGCAGCAGTTCCGATTTCTTCCCTTCTTACACTGTCAGTTTACCTGGCTATCTTACCCTATCTAATCACTTCTTTGCTGCTGCTTATAAAGTTTGGAAACCAGACAACAAAGCTTGTTAGAATGGCATATAAAATAAGAGTACATAGACTACGAATGAAGGCCTTTCCCATTAGTGAACTGCTTCAGCTTCAAGGTGTGAACTTTATGAACTATATTTTGGCTATTCATAGGCCTATTTATTTCCTTCCTTCTTGTGATCTGGATACCTGAAGTTGGTGGGTAGTGAGTTACAGATCTGATGAAATCTTACTGTAGAAGGGAAGAGATTAAGCAAAGATAGTTTTTAGGGAAGAAACAAACATCCCAACAATGTGAGGTAGTATGGGAAACAGCTGACAACTTCAAATGGTTTCAAAGAATCATTATAATAATTACCTGTCCGACCTTGCGCAAGTCCTGACTCCTTGGGACTCAGTTTCCTTATCCGTAAAATTGGACTAGGTTGGACTAGATGGCTTCTGAGATCCTTCCCAGCTCCAGCTCTATAGCATCAGCTATAAAGCACGATCCCAGCTTTATGATGTCCTCGCTCTCTCATAAAACTTTGTGGAGTGCCTACATCTTTCATCTGGTGATTTCAAAGTAGTTGACTTACTCAACTCATTCTCACAACATTCAATCAGGCTTGATGGATTCTTGTTCTAAGAAAGGAATTTTATACGTTTTTCCACGTTCCATGAAAGAGTACCTCATACCCTACATCATGTAATTTAATTTTTGATAGTAAGGTCACTTAAAATATGGGATCCTGCCGCTTAACATGTGAGTAAACTGAAGGTGGAAGAATAAAAATTGCACATATGCAAAAAACCTCATTACTAGAATTACCAAAAAACTCTTTATAGCTAATAGGAACTTTTTAATAATTCAATGTAATCCAACAAACAGTATTAACACGTGCAAAGCATTATGCTAGTTATGGGGAATGGAAAGATGAAGGATGACACAGTTCCTGTCCCTGGGGAACTGAGGTCTTTGTTAGAGGAATAAGCCACGTACACAGATAACTACAGTCTAAGTTCTTGATAGGTCATACAGAGCGATGGATTTGAATTCAAGTTCTGCCACTTACTACCTATGTGGTCTTGGACAACTCACTTCATCTTTTCATCCCTCAGTTTCCTCATCAGGTAAATGGGGGGGAATGGGCTAGATGACTCTCTGAGGTCCCTCAGATTTCTAAACCCTATGATCCCATCAGAGGAAGAGAGCAGAAAGGAAGGAACAGGGAGGGGCAGGCCAAGCGGCTGGTAAGTCTACAAAGAAGGGGAATGCATGTGGAGAGGTGTGGCAGCGAGTCCCCGAGTCACAGAGTCACAGACGCGGAGCCGAAAGGGATCGTCCAAGTCATCTGGTCCATCCCCTCATTGCACAGGTGAAGAAGTTTGACGTCCAGGAGGAAGCGGCTTATTCACGCCGTCCAGTTCGGCCGCAGTGTCCTAATGGGATTTATGATGCTCTTTGCTTCCTGTTCTTGTTTGAAGAGTAAAATAGTATTATTAAACTCGGTCCACTTGTAGTTTTCATTTCTGACGGATAGCACGGCACAACGGGCAGAGATCGGAAAGCCCGGGTTCAGATCCTGCCTCTTAAACCCGGCTGTGACCCCCGAGGTCACCACACACATCCCCCTCGGACTACAGTCCAGGAGGAGCGGGGAAGGTGCTGCTGCCCTTTGCTCACTACGGAGTGAGTGCCCGTTATCAGTGAGATTTCAGGCTCTGGACCTCTCCTTTGCACCTGGGGCATTAACTCCGGACTGGGCATTTGGGGGCCGGGAGCATCACGGCGCGGATGCTTCTCGCCCTTGCAGACTGCACGGTCCAGGTCAGGTTGGAGCCTGAAGCCGGCAGGGAGGAGCCCGGCAGAGGCTACCCCGTCACCACACGCTCCGGGGGATTTTATAACTCGTGGTGTGTCTCCCTTTAAAGCAGCCGGCCGAGGTCCCAACGCCACGCGGCTCCAAGGACGCAGACTTGGGACCACTTACAAGACAGAGCCGGCAAACTGGGCTGAGCCGCGGGCGCCGCGCGGAGACGGGAGATTGCTGAGGCTGCTAAGAGCTCCTTCCGCAGATAGGGGGAGAAACTCCCGGCTTTTCTCTCGCTCCCTTTCTCACCGGCGGGTTACCCACTCTCCTCCTCCTCCTCCTTCACCGAGGGAAGAGCACCCTCTCCGGGCATGGAGGTCACCGTGGACTCAGGTCAGTCGCCCACCGAGCGCATCGGGGCCTGGGGGAAGGAAGGGGACCCGGGAGCGCCCCCCACACCGGACTAAGGAGCCCGGGGCCGCTGGGAGGCCGGGAAGGAAGCCCCGGGCACCGGCGGGGAGGGTCGGGGAGCCCGCGGCGGCTTCTCTTCAGCTCCCGGTCTCCCTAGGCGTGAGGAGCTCTAGGATTAGTTAATTTCCCAACTGCGGGGGGGGGGGGGGGGGGGGACGCGGCGGGCGGCGAGGCTGGGGAGCGAGGGAGGGAGGGAGGGAGGAGGAGCGGCGAGGGAGCGCGCGCGCGTGTGGGGAAGCGGGGGGAGGGCGCGGGGAGGATGGCTCAGCTTTTTCTAAATATAAAACTAAAGGGAGCTGAGCGGGCGAAGCGGGGAGACGCAGCCGCGGTGTGGGGGGCGCGGGCCCGGGGGGGAGGAGGAGGAGGCTCCGGCAGCGCCGCCTCGCCGCCCGTCCCGGCCGGGCTTTCGCAAAGTCGGGCGCGAGCCAGAGACGGGGAGAGACGGAGACGGAGGGCTAGGGAGCGAGAGACGGCGAGAGAGGGAGGGCGGGGGAGACAAACAGACCCGGTCGGGGGAGGCCCGACAGGCTGCAGCGGGGCCGCAGGCGCCGCGCACAAACGGTCGAGGAAGAGTCGCCCCTCTCTCCCTCGGGATTTCGCCGCCAGCGGGGAGAGGGAGGCCTGAGGGGAGGCCCGGGAGAGGTCGCGGCCCGCCGGGCCGGAGCGGGAGCCGGGCGGCTGGGGCCTCAGACAGGCCCGGGCCTGCGGCGCCCCCTCCCCACTCCGCCCGCCCTCGCCTCGCCCCCTCCCCTCCGCCCCGCCCCCTCCCTGGGCTCCGCTCGCTCCCTCCCTTCCCCGGGTGCAACATGGCTGCGGCCGCCTCCGCCTCTCAGGACGAGCTCAGTAAGTGACCCGGGCGGGCTGACCAACGGCTCCCCCACCTCCTCCGCGCCCAGGGCGGCGGCTGCTGCTGCTCCCGCGGCTGGCCGGAGCGCGGAGCTCGGCCCGACGGGGTGTCCTCCGCCGGGCCTCCCCGGGCGGCGGTGTCCTTGGGCAGGCCCGGGCGGGGGAGGGGGCGCCGGGGGGGACGTTTTTTGGTTTGGGGGGCGGGGGTGGGTGGTTGGAGCGGGGCCCGGGCAGGGGAAAGAAGCCCAGGCCGCCGCCGCCCCGATTCTTTTTAGGCCTCTGGTTTGCAGCGTCATGTTGTGAAACTGAAACCCCGGCTCCGGGCGGGGCCTCAATCTTGGACCCTCTCTCGGGGCGGGGTGGGGAGGGGGAGAGACTCAGGTCCGGACCCCCCCCCCCACCCCCGACTCCCCGGCCTTAGTCCGCCCTGCCCTGGGAGGTTTTGGAACAGGTGGTGTGGAACGGAGGGATGTGTGTGCGCGCGCGTGTTTGTGTGTTGTATGTGCGTGTGTGTTGTGTGTACGTGTCTGGTGTGTGTGTGTGTGTGAGCTGAATGCTTGCTTGTATGTTGGGTGTGCGTATGTGTGCATGTGTTACGGATGGAAGCTCAGGTCAGGTACCCCTCCTCGGGTACCCCCCCGCCCCGTGCTCCCCCAGGAGTGGGGGCGACTGGACCGTCCGTTTCCCTGGAGACCTTGAAACGAAGGTCCCTGGAAGTGTTAGATGTGGAAGAAGGATCTCTGCCTCTCCGCCCCCCTCCCCCATTAATTTTTCCCTTGATGCTGGAGGAGGGGGAGGGTCAGCCTCGGAAAGAGGATACACTTGTCACATTCCCCGCCCGTCCCCCGCATTTTAGCTACTCTGTTCAAAGGTAGGTGGAGAAGCTGGCCGATCTTTTTGTGCCCCTTCAGGCGGAAGGTCTACACCTCCTCGGGCAAGAGGGGTCGTTAAAGTTACAACAGGGAAAGCACTCCCAGAACCCTCGACGTAAGGGGAAAGCCACTATGCAAAATGTTAACCATCCCAAAGATCACAGCCATATTGAAGGAGCTGTGACGTCACACAAGTTGGAGGCCCGGCCCACCGGAATTCGTTTAGATTCTAATGCATCATGGGAAATGTAGTTCTTTTGGATGGGGCTGAAGAGGAGCTTGGTGTGTGTGTGTGTGTGTGTGTGTGTGTGTGTGTGTGTGTGTGTGTCCGTCCCCGTCCTTGAATGTTGCCATCTCCATAGAGAAGGATTATATACCTACAGCTGGAGGGGACCTCAGAGGTCATCTAGACCAATCTTGTCTATTTACAGAGAAACAAACTGAGGTCTACTGACCTAGCCCGGGAAGAGGTAGATTTTCACAGGTGGGATTTGAATTCAGGTCCTTTGACTCCAGAGTCACTGTTCTTTCAACTATACCTCAAGCCTCCCTTTCTAATTTTTATTTATAAGGAGGTACCTTAAAATCACTTTGGTTTCTTTCACTTTTTGTGCGGTGTAAAGAAATGACGTGTGGAAATCTGTGAGATGGAATGGATCGTGTAGGAGGCAGAGAGCTTCATGGAGGTTGTTATTTTATTTCCAAGATAGGAATGTTGTGAGAGGGACATTACACACTGGAAGGTGACTAGGATGATGAGGGGCTTTGAAACTGTCTTGTCAGGAAGCTAGCATAAGCGCGAGTGTAGGAGCTGGATAGGACGATGTAAATGTTTGTTGAATGAATCTCAGTCTAATGTGATTTGAAGGGCTGTCATGTAAAAGATGTATCAGACTGTTACCTGTGATTAGTGTAGCACCCATTGGGTAGTAAGATGACTTTGACCCAGTCTAGGAAATATTACGTAGAACCTAGTTTCAGTTATCCTGTAGGTCAGCTAAATACATGGAAAAGGTTGGATTGGATGACTTATATAATCTCTTGCAAATCCGATTCTTTTCCAAATAAACTAGCTGCATAATAGATTTTTAAGAACACATTTAATTATTTTTAAAATTTATCTGTTTTGAAACAAGCATTGTGATGGGGGGGGAGTAGTAAATAATAATGATTTAGAATTATATAGCACTTGGAGGTTTACAAAGTGTTTTCAGATACAAGCTCTTAAACAATTCTGTGAGGGAGGTCGTGCAAGTATTATCCTATTTTATGGATGAGAAAACTCAAGCTCAGGTTACCACTTGCCCAAGGTCATATAGCTAGCTTATGAGTATGAAAAATCCAGGTCTTTTAATTACAAGTCCCTACAACACGTAAAGATATAAGGATCTTATGAATTGGAAGACCTGGATAAGATGAGCTTGTAGTGGTAAATAACAGTACTTTATTAGCCATTAAATTAGATTTAGCTTTTCTGGGTGACCTTGTCCAAGTCCTTTAACCTCTGTAGGCTTCAGTTTCCTTTAAAATAATAGGGGGAAATCCTTTGAGCTACAAGAAACATTGAAACTTTATATTTGCTATTAGAATCATAAAGCAAATTAGGATTATTTGACTGTATCTTCTAAACTGGCCAACTGAAACAGAATTTTTTTTGGAGCCAGGGTTGTATTGATGAAAGTATTTAAATGCAAACTAGATTAATGGTGAGTTATTGATGATGCTACTTGGGAAGTGAATTAGTGTACTAGAACTGCTTTTGGAGAGATTAGAAAAGATCAGTTCACATGCTTTATCAATAACTTTTAGTATGGCTTTATACTAGTCTCTTAACTTCAGCCATCTATCTTGGTTTCTGAAACTTGTAGAAGTGGTCAGGTATATGGCACAAATAACCCTTAACTAACCAGTGTTAAAGTGAGTGTCATCATTTTTAACCTGAAAGAAAATTTCTGCACTTAAATATCTTGAATTGATTTAGGACTTAGATTTTCTGTTTATAGTTTGTTTAAATAAACCAAAACATGAGTATGTAAGTTACATTTTTATTTAGGATGGTGATAAATGGCATAACTCACATTTATATAGAGCTTTAAAGTCTTAACAAGCACTTTCTTCATAAAAAAAAAAGTTATGCAAGTATCCCATCTTATAAAGACCCTGAGGCTGAGAGCTCAAGTCAAACCCAGGTCTTTTGAGTCCAGTGCCTTTCCCCACCCCTGCATTCAGTCTGTAAACTTTTATATAAATGGCAGTTTTCACTTACACAATTTGGACTGGTGTAGCAGAGAAAAGGATTGGCAAAAGCTCTTTTTTTAATTAAAGCTATTCTTTAATTCTCTTAATTTGAATCTTTAGAATGTCTGTTTGCCTTTTTACCCCCACTGACACAAATGTCAGTTATTATATTGAAAGCTTGACTATATTGTGGCTATATCCTTTGCTAGTTTCCCAGGGATCAGTTATTTTAATTAAATTCAGTTGTTATTTATTAAGTGCCTATTATAGTGGTAGCTGCTGTGTGGTATAAAGCAGTATGTCAAAGCCCTTGTCTTTGAGGAAGGAGTTCAGGCTCTTTGGAAAAACAGTACCCACACAGATGAAGTAGAAAATGTGATTAATTGCCACTAATAATGTGTTCTATGATTCATATAACTTGTCACTACTATTCTATTTTAAAAGCTACTCTTTCCTTCTCTCAGATTTCAAAGGAATGTTTTAACTATGCATGAAGCAATAGCCTTCTAGGATTGTAGGATTTGCATGGTTATAATAGAGACAGCACAAATTGGGGATACAGGAAATCTAAATATGGCCAACAATTTTTTGACTTAATACCTTAACACACTCTATAGGAACCATTGAAAAGTCAGCTTACCCAAGTTCAAATATTGCTCCAAACACTTACTAGCTGTGTGACCCTGGGCAGACCACTTAACCTCCCCAGCCTCAGTTTCCTCATCTGTAAAATGGGGATAATAATGGCACCCACCTACCTCACTGCGTTGTTGTGGGGATCACATGAGGTAATATTTGGAAAGTGCTTTGTAAACCCTTAGTGAAACGTGTAAGTATTTGCTGTTATTATTATTACTATAAGAAGCAAGTTGACAACTAAGTTTTCCGATTTCTGTTTGATATTGGTATTATTTATATTGCTACTGTTGGCCAAAAAAGCAATGTAATTGACCAAGTCTGTGATCCACCTTAATTTGGGTTTATAAAAAATATCACATGCCTTGCTACTATCTAGAAAAGAGGTTCTTAGCCTACATTTGGTGAATTCTTTTTTTAAAAAATGTTTTGATAGTATTATTTTAGTATAACTGATTTCCTTTGTAATCTTATATTTTTTCTTTATTCATTTAAAAAACAATTATGAGAAGGGGTCCATTGGACTCATTTGATTGCGCAAGGAGTCCATGACCCAAAGAAGGTTAGAGCCCTGCTGAAAGGGCTCAGGAAGGCATTTCTTACTTTACTGGATGCATGACCTCATTAAAGGTGGATACTCTCCATTGGTACAGATTGCACCCCAGCTATAATTCAACCTGATTCTTGTCCTTGACTTTCCATAAAGCAGTGGTGCTCACACTTTTCCACAGTGGTAGAACTCTGCACTTAAAAGAAAACTTTGGCAGAATGCTTGGAAAATTATTATTCTTATGCCTGTTAAAAATAACATAAGATTCTTTAAGAAACAAACAAAAAAATGTGGTATTTCAGTGTTCCTTTACAGCAGTTTGAGAAAAAATACTACAGAGGATCCAGCTGGAGATCAAATCACCTACCTGATAAGTTGGAGATAATGGAAAGTGCTTTGGCAGTATTCTGATGTCATGTGCGAAGTGGAGATTTTAGTTATTTTTAGAATTTGTGGGGTGTGTGTGTGTGTGTGAGAGAGAGAGAGAGAGAGAGAGAATTAATGCTTAGTTTTCAATTCTAATCAGTTCCACACAGTAAATTAAATTTGTAGTCTTTGAATCAGAGAAGGGTTTATAGAACAATACTATTTTGTGCCAACAAATGGAAAAGTTGGTCTGTTAGTCGTATTAATAGGGTATAGATTTTTCTGACAAGAAGAGGGGGGGAAATTTTCTGAGTATATTCTTGGTGGCTAGTTTTTAAGTGCTTTCACATTGTGCACTTCTTAATTATTTTAAGTCATCCTTACAGCAATTTGATCTTCAGTGAGATAGTGACCGTTCAAGAAAAACATCCTACAATATTCTGGCAAGTGATGTCCAGTTTGGTGATAGACTTAAAATATATAGCCATGGGAAATTAACTGATTGGATATCATGCTGTTAAAACATTTTTGAAAATACAGATTTTCTTCATATAAACTTATAGCTTGATGATGAGAGGTTGTCATGGCTAAACTTCCTAATTTACACTTAACAGAACTATGGGTATCTGAACGTATTCTTTTAATGTAATGCTGTAATTCTAAAGAGAGGCTTGTTCTAAGGACAGGAATAAAGTAAAGGCCCTCTCTAATCTTCCTGGAAAATCTCTTCCTTAATTTGTATGTTAAAATCAACCTTTTCACCTTCCAGGTTTTGATGTCAGCTTTTATCTGAACAGGAAGGATAAAAATGAAGACTGTTTGCTTTCCAGGTTTTATGAACTGGTTGGTTGGGTTGTTCTCTTCCTTGAGCCCTGGGACTGCTATATCCCATTCTGATCTTTCATTCTTTTCTCCATGTGATGTTACAATAACAACTCATATTGCTTTTAACAAAATCCTAATACTAGTGGGAGGGTTGTGAGTATTGATAACATTTCTTTTGAGGTTAATTTGAGTAAGTTGAAATGCTAAAATTTCAATCAGTATCATTCCATTCCAGTAGTTTGAGCATATAGATTCTATTTTGGTCCTGCCTCATAGGTTTTGTTAAATGACACTTAACATAGAGGGGAAAGTTACTAACTATCATTCTAGCATTTTGAGAATTATTTATTCACTTTGAAAATGTGAGTTTAAAATACAAATAACAGTGTCAATAAAAAGCATTACCATACCTCTGTCCAATAAAATAATAGGGAGGTTCAACTTTGGGGAGCTGAGGATTAAACAAATTTGGGAGCATTTATTTTGTGTTACTAAAATCGTATTTAGAGAGTTTTGGTTCCCAGAAAAATAAGGCAGTACATTTCTTTAAAAAAAATCATGCTGAGTACTTTGCCATTTTTTAGTTCTCAAATCTCCCATAAAAAAATTAGTCTTTTTGGACTCTAATATTAGTAAGCTTTGATTTCTAGATAGTGAGGACACTTTGGGGGGATTTTTTGTTGTTATCTCAAACAGCAAAATGTGTGCCAGTGACCTTTGTATTTTCTTAAGAGATTTTTTTGGCCTCCAATATATCATTCTCACACTTGTACCAGTTGAAGTAAAAATATGTCAGTAACATGGTTTTGATTATATCTGTTTAGCAGTATACATTTCATCTTTGACAGGTGTAAGAAAAAGAAGAAATTCAGACTTTTTGATCCTATATTAGAAACCTTTTGACATTAAAAATGTTTTAAAAATATTTTTCATATCTGTTTCTCATTTTAAAAAATTATAAGGGCGGTATCTTACTCAGATTTGTGCAACAAACTATCTGAGAAGTTCTGAATGAAATACAGAGGTTCTACTGCATTCAAGGGAACTCTAATCCTTTTTCAATAAAATAAGATGAATTTTCATTTTTATAGTTGTATGCCCTATAGTATACATAGGCCTTTCTACCTCCTCAGAGTTAATGTCTTTATGCAGCATTCTTAGTTTCTGCAATAGAGTTTAAAACACTTTTGTTCAAATTTTTAGATATAAACTATTTTGAAGATGTTTAAATTTGCTTTAGTTTACTGATATCTTTGCTCCTTTAACTTTAAGAAGGATCAAACATTTTTTCACATGATTTTGTCAGAAAATTTACACAGGATGAATTTTTTTTTAAAGAGCTGAAAGGTTACTTAGAGGTCATTTACTCCTTTCACTTTACATATGAGGAAACTGAGACCCAGAGAGGTTAAATTGAGTGGACCAGGGTCACGAAGGTATAGTGAGTAACAGAAGGGAGATCTGGATCTGTGTTTTAATGATAGGATTCAAAAGTACTTTGGTTTCTTGAATGAATGCTGGTGTATTCATTTGCAATAAAACTTCATTAATTTAGCCCCCAAGTTCGTGTTCACCCTTGTATTAATGAAACAGTGTTTGCTGAGTAAATTAAAAGGAGAATGTATTTGTGTACAGATCTGTGCTCTGCTAATTATAAATCTTAACTGTTCTTTAAGTGGCAGCCTGTCTCCATGGGTAGAAGGCTGGGCTTGGAGCCTGGAAGACCTGGATTCAAATTCTTACTCTGACACACATTAGCTCTGTGACCTTGGGCGAGTAGTTTAACTTTCTCAGTGGCCTGGACAACTCTCTAACCCTTAAAAATTACAGACTAGTTTCAGGTCACAATAGCTATTTCTACACAGGGAGTTCCCTGCAGTATTCTGGGCTAAAAAAACAAAAGGAGCAAATCCTGAAAAACTGAACCTTTACTTATTACTACTTTATTAACTAATTCACATGTACTTGTAAGTACAAGATTTCAAATTTTAAAAATATCCTACATCAGAATGGGCTTTCTCTAGTTCATAATATCATTGATTCTGGAGAGATCTTAGGACCATCTTTTCTTTTCCCCTTATTTTTTAGAAAGGAAATGGAGGCTCAAAGAGATAATATAACCTGACCAAGACAATTAGTGGCAGAAATGAAGTTCAAATCCAGGTTTTCTGACTCCAAATTCTATGCACTTTCTACTGTACCATGCTGCTGTGGTAGTATATTTTGAAGTAAAAGTAGAATGTACTTTAGTGTTGGATTTTTTTTTATGTTCAGCATTTTGTTACCTGTATTTCAAAAGAAGTTTATATGGAAACATTTGTTTTTGTTTTTTTCATCCTGGTGTTAATAACTAACAGTTTTCCCTTACCTTGGAGTTGAAACCCAAGACATAATGTTCAAAGATACTGGCTTAAAAATGAAAAGTGCTTTTTTTTTTTTAAACAAAGTGGCAGCTCTATAAGTTTGCATCTTAAAATTGTATTTCTTTTTTTCGTACTCTGAAGAATAGATTCTTTATACAATTGCATATGTACGTGTGGATGAACAAATGCCATTGGTGGTCCAGAGGATTTTTGTCAAGGCTGGATAAACCATGTCTCGCATTGACTGTAGAGGTTAGTAGATTTAGCTCTTCAGGGTCTAAATTTTGTTATGTAGTACATACCAACAGTTTGAAACTTTCAGGTTCCTAATTTCACATTTTCCCCCTGGCAATCCTGAAAGCCAGAGGAATAAATTTCAGTCTGTGCATGCATGTATCTTTCCAGTAACACTGTATTCCATTGGGGGAATGAAGGGGGTCAGGACATCAATATAAACTAAAGAAATGGCAATTTTTTATTTTAACCTGGTTTACAGAATTGAAAATAGTTGGTTAGCTAGAATCATAAAATGTTGTTAGAGTCATTTTTATACCTTGCTTTTCTGTTTATTTGTATAGTATTAATTGATCACTTACTGTAAATTTCTTCTGGTGAGGGTGAATGTCTTTTTTAAAAGGTAAAACCGAAGCACTAAAATTGACATCTTAGTCATTGACAGAGCACAGATAGAATTTGGAGCAATTGACTGTATTCTTCTTCTTAGTTCTCTTAGATATTTATCCTAAGTTGATAGTATTTTTTGAGCAATACATGAAGACGGTTAGTGAACAGATGATGAACCTTTCCAAAGATGATTCTCATTTCCTTAATATTTTTTAATTCAGAAATTTATGAAGTAGTTGGCTTAAATAGCAGTGACAGAGTGGAATTTGAGAGTTTATATTTTGCAGGTTTCTTAAATTTTTTTGGATTGCTGGCAAAATTCATTCTCTGTGCAGTCTTTGAACAAAAAAGAGGTTTTGGCATCATTACTATGTTTTCCTCAATTCTTTCCCCTTTAATTAAGCAGTAAGCTATATTGATAAAATGTAGAAGAATCTATAATCAGATCATTTGATTACTCTTTGGCAATATTTAGGTCTTTCACAGTCTTTAAGGAGGGAAATATTCATATTGAGAAAAAGGAAAAAAAAACAACCCTATTAAGGTGATGGTGTATGCTGATAGGTTTTTTTTTTTAATAGTGGAACTTTCTGGTTATTAGCTTGACTCTAGAAAACAAATTTGCTTGTCTGCATGTAGAAGTTGGTTTTAAATGTGATTGGAATGGGACATTGAGTGGAACTGGTTACTTCAAATCTGTAGTAAGGCATTTTTGTCTTGATGGTGAGGGAATTTTCTATTTTTCTATTCCCTTTCTGGCCCTGATTCTCTTAAAGAAAAAAAAAATTTAACTTTGTCTTAGGTAAATAAAATGGCATTCTTAATTCATATGTAACTGTTAACACTTGGAGTTCCTCAACTGAAAAATTGCACATTTGTTATGATGCTGGTTCTTTTTAATTAAACATTTGATATTGATGGTGATACACTCAGTTCTATGCTGGTATGATATATTTGATGTCTCTCGATATCTACCGCATCACAACTACATTTCTCCTGGGTTTTCTAATACATTGTTGATAGTGAAGGCAAAACTGGCAGATATAGTGATTCTGGGGAAAGTATAGCTTGTGAAACGGACCTAATAGTGGCTAGCATAGAGTCAATTAAACTTTGGCTTGCTTTTTCTCTTTATACCCCTGGGAAAATGTGTAGGAATATTATTTGCTCTTTTTAAAGCTCTGTTGTTTCCTAAGTATGAGTACTCCTTCTTTTCAGGTATTTCTTAAGTTTTTTGTTGTGGCTGAAGAAAAAAATTCATCTGCTCATGACACGTGTCAAAGGTGATGAGTATCTCACTGACTCTTCCTGTGCTTTGCAGAGCTTGTGCATTACTGGCACATGGACTGTGAGAACCTGGGAAACACTGATGGCAGGACAGCAGAAATAAATAAGCAAAATTGGGAAGTACAAAGGAAGTGGGGGATTAGAAGAATTATTTTTGGGGGAGGTGAAATAATTATGCAAGCTAAATTCATTTTTGTTTTCACATTTTTTATCCTCGTTATGCTGTATGCTGTCATTTATAACAGTTATTAGAGGGAAATGAATTAGTTTAAGAAAGGGCTAATATATTGATGGCTTTCTTTAGTAAACCATATGGTATTGTGAAAAAGTAATGAGGCTGATTTTTTTTAAAAAAGCAAAGCCAAGCATTGCACAACTCGTGCAGACATATGAGGGTTTTTTTTCCTTCAAAATAGTCAATTACTTCCCATCTATAATTATATTTGAGGGATAACGGTAGGTCTAATGACAAAACATTGTGCTTTTCTATTCCTAAAGAGTATTGTACATTGGCAGAGGATCATAGATTTGTAGCTAGAAGAGACCTTAGAGGTCATCCAGTCCAAACCTCCTTAATTTAAAGATTAGGATGCTAATGCTTGGGGAGGTTTGGTGAGTTGCCCAAGATCATTCTATTATTAAGTGGACAAGCAGCTGGTTGCACTGAGGTCCTCCTGACTTCAAATCTAGCTATCATCCCACTGTACTTTGAAGTATTTACAAATGTCATTTTTAATGCCACATCATTAGAAAAATTGGAATGCTAAATCTATCTCTGTGGTTTGTAAATTGTGAGGTCCCTATCCCCTAAGAAAATGTTCAAATTGGTATCATAGGATTCTACAGGAGATGATTTCAGAATTTCAAATGTAAATATTCAGGAATTCCTTAATGGAATCCTATAATACTCAGTGAGGTACTACTAGTAATTTATAGGAAATAATCACTTACAGGTCTTTAACGCATAGGCATCCTAGGAATGTGCTGCTGTATTATATGTATTGTAAATAATAAAATACCCTTGTCTGGAGGAGATATTTTATTTTAAAAAAGTTTTTCTGTTTAATCTGGCTACCTTTTCCTTGGCTCTCTGCCTTTTTCCTGTTGTTTATTATGTAGTACGATTTTTCATTTTTAAAAAGTTCTTTTTTTGGTTCTTAGAATACGTGTGTATTAAGTCATCTTTTTAAACTATGAACCACAAGGGAATAGACATTTGGGAACAAATTTCCTCGTAAGTGACAGTCTATATCTGTGGTTATTTGACGAATTCTCTTGAGTATTTGTTGTGTTTCCAGATGCTCATTGGCTCATGGTGCTTTAGGAAGTAATCTAGACATTCTTTTTCTCTCCTAGTAGGAATGTAAACTTTGTTGCAATTTTAGGTTGGTTTTTGTATGAAGGGTTTATTACTCCCTCTGTTTTAGGTTTAGGGGAGGGGAAATTAGCAATAGTGATAGCCAAAAAAAGAGGGCCATTGAAACACTTTTTAAAATGCACAGAACAGAAAGAAGTTCATAAGGAAGCACAGATAAGCAGGACAATTTCAAAAATAATATGTGGAATTTATAATGTACTTTTTTTTTAAAGTAAAAGGCATGAAGTGGAGATTCATGGTTTCATATTATTTCTGTTTTCCTGGCATACCTGAGAAGTACTTTCCTATGATTACAAATGAGATTCTTTTCCTGTCCCTTTTATGTTCTAGAGTGTATATGGAAATGCTTGTGTGTGTGTACAGAAAAAAAGTGCCATCGCTTTGTTTATTCATCTCTAGGACCATAGAAACATTAGTGCTGGAAGGGATATGAGAAATTATGTACTCAAGCGCCTTGTTTTACAAATGGGAAAACTGAAGCCCATAGCGGTGTTGTCACTTGCCCAAGGTCCCACCTGCAGTGGGCTGTTGACTCTTATCTCGTAGTAGGTTCCAGCATGGAAGTAATAGAACATGGTGTATTTGAGGGAATAGAGTTATTGTCTTCTCCCACGAAAAATCAGAATTTAATTAGAGAAAGTCTGAGTGAAATCTTGTTGAAATTATGTACTTTCTAATTGTTTAGGAAACTAGTCTAGCTCTTACTCCCTTCCCTTTCAAAAAAGAATCTGGAATTATTGTTAAAACTCACCAAGAGATATTTACTTAATGTTAAAAAAAATGGACAGTTTATTAGATGTACTATAACAGGGCTGTCCAACCTTAGGTTTTTATAGAAACAATAGACAGTATATTTTGATTTGCCATTTTAGTGAGAGCTCTGCGGTAGCTCTGCTAAAGCATTTATGTAAATTTCTGTGCTTGTAGGTGGGCCACATAAATTGCACTGATTTTGGACAGCCCTGTACTATAAGGTTACTCTGTCTCTTAGGAATAATATTTACATAGTTTTTATATTTCTAGAACAAGAGAAGCAGAAGGGAGATATACATGCACACACACACTGCTGCATTTGGACTCAGAGGATCCATTGTCCCAGGTTGGATATACTACCGTTGTGACCTTGAGCAGGTCACTTCACCTCTGTGTGTCAGTTTCCTTACCTCTAAATGGGGAGTTTGATGATATGATCTCAAAGCTGTCTTCTGGTTTTAAAGTATTTGATCCTATAACTTCTTGAAGTGAAATGAATCACAATTCCATTCCTCATAGGAGAGTTATGGGTGCTCACTGAGTTAGGTAATATTAGATGGTAAATTCAGACGTTTACATATTTGATAGTCTTTTCTTGAGTTGTATACAACAGTGAAATAAACTCAGCATTCATGATGCAAACTTCTGTATGTTGTAAAAAAAAAAAAAATGGAACTTTGCTTCTTGAGTTACACCTGCTTTGATATTTCTGAAACAAACTCCATCTCCAGAATTTTCATATATTTAATAAATTTGAATCTTTTTGTTGATGTACCTTGTAATCTGGCTATTAGCAGCCTTTGTACTTGCTTCTCTGCATCTGCTAGTATTTTTTTTTTGTCATTTTAAGCTTTTTTTTCCCCCCCATTTTGGTGGGTTTGAGTTGATGCCTTAAAGTAGTTTTAGTTTACATTCATTACTAGTGAGGATGAACATTTTCCAAGTGATTATTTATTTATTATTGTGTTTCTTCTTTCATCCTTGCCTCTCCCATCTATCCTTCACACAACTGCCAAATTGGTATTTAAAAGGAGACACTCCTACTAAAAATTCCTCAATGGCTATCTTATTGCTTCTAGTATAAAATACAAATGTCTCAGTCTGATATTTAAAGCCCTTCAAAATCTGTCACCCACCTACCTTTTCAGCATCAAACTGACCTGCTAGTTGTTCTGTGCATTTGGTCAACCATGACTCAAATGCCCTTACTTGTCACTTCTATCCCTTAGAATCCCTAGCTTCCTTCAAAGTACATCTCCTGCATGAAGATTTAGGCCTGGGCTCTCTTAGTCATTAACTTTTCTACTTGAAATTACTTTGTAAACTTGTGTATATGTTACATATTTCCTAGTAAAGTATAAACTCATTGAAGACAGCTACTGTGTCCATTTTGTCTTTTTCTTCAAGCACAGTACAGTACTTTGTGGTTGCTTAACAAACATTTGTTGAATTGAATTCACAATTGTCTGACTGTTTATCCATTAGTGATTGGGTTCTGTGTCTGAAGAGCTTCCTTGAGTTTTTGTGACTCTACTCTGTTGTGCTTTTGTGCCTACCTGTGTGTCTGATCCTTTTGAGTATCATCATCCATGTCTCATTGTCCATGAGTGACTGCACCCCAGGGATCTGTTGTTGGCCTCTCCTGGTGATCTCTTCACCTTTCATACATTTAACTGCCATCTCTATGCTGCTGCCTTCATTTTTCTTTAGAGTTCCATTCTTATATCTTTAATTACCTGCTATAATCTCCACCTGAGTGTCATAGAGGCTTTCCAAAACTGACTGTGCCATTCCCTTGTTCAAGAAGTTCCAGTGGCTTCTGTTTGCTTCTACGCTAAAAGAGAAATTCCTTTGTTTACCTTCTAAGGCCCTTTAAAATCTTATTCCAACCTACTTTTACAAGCTTATTTCATATTACTTTTCTTAATGTACTCAGTTGTTGCCAGTGCATTTGTTCCTTCTCCTAGCTATCCCCCTATTCTTTCACTTCTACCTCAGAATCCATAGCTTCTGTCAAAGCTCAACTCAAATGATACCACCATTTCCTACTCAGAACATACCTTTTTATGTTCTTAATATACATTTTTACTTCTTTATCTGTATGCATGTTGTTTCTTTCAATAGAATATAAGCTACTTGAGGGAACGGATTGTCTGGTTTCTGCCGTTGTCTCCCCAGCGCTTAGACATAATAGATGTTTAATAAAGGCTTATTTTTTTTTTAATCTTCCTTCTATCTTCCTCAGTTTATTTTGATATCTTGACCATGCTATATTTTTGCTGTAAAGAACTTAAAACTTTAATGAAATTGAATATATACATATATTTGCCAATAATTTCTTTTGTTTGCTTAATACATTTTTATCTGCCTTCCAGTAAGATATATAATGTATAGTTTTATGCAGTAAAGTGAAGTAAGAATATCTTGTTTTCTTCATTTTCTTTCTTTATATTTGTTTCTAATCCAACTGGAATTTCATGTGTATTTTTCATGGTTTGAGATTTTTTAAATTTTTTTTATATTACTAACTAGCTTTCCCATTAAAAAATAATGAAGCCCTTCCTTAGTTTTTATCTTCTGTACATTTATAAAAATCTTTGATGTTTTGCTATTTGAAACTCTTTTTCTGTTCTATTGATCTCTTTCTGGCCCAGTACCATATAGGTTTGCTAACACTTTGTAATATATTTTTAAAGTCTGGAACTACAAGTCCATTTCTTTTCTTTTTTTTCTTTTCAGAGTATTTTTGCTATTTTTAAAATTTTTAATTTTGTTATGATTTTAGTCAGTTTAAGGAAGAAACTCATTGCTATTTTAGTATTGCATTAAATCTGTGTTAATTTGGGTGACTGTGTGTAAGGCAGTACACATAGGAACTTTTGGGCTCCATCCTCTAGCAGGTTCACTCTTGATCTGGGAAGCCAGAAGTACAGCATTGGAGACATAATAAGGTGTTAATTAATTTATTCTTCTCAATGGGGTTACTGATAATGGGAGCACCAACTCCTACAGTATCCCCTAAGTCTCGATGGGGACCAGTTGAGACTAGCACACACATTCCACAAATCCCTCTAAACCTTGATAAGGGATGGTCCAGGCATACACAGCATTCCAGTTTGTTCATTCCCCCTAAACCTTGATGGGGGCTGTTCAAGGCAGGCACAGCTTTCTAGCTTGTGCATTCTCCACTTACTGACCGGCGCTTACTTGATTTATAGAGGAGCACATGAAGGCATTTTGCCAACAATAGCCTCAGAAGTTTACATTAACTTTAGCAATGTCATGGTGATGCAGCACAGAGCAAGCGCAGTGTGCTGTTCACAACTTCACTCAGATGTTTACATTATCTATCCTTATATCTCATTGCACAAGCGTGGTGAGAATGTTTACAAGCCTCGAACCTAGGAGTTTGTTTAAGGTTGTTTAAGGCCATGGATCCTGGGAGCTAGTATCTTAATACAAATCCACCTTACATACACTGAGCATTGTTGATTCAGGCCATCTGTGCACACTGAATTCCCTTCCTGTTGTGGAGTCGTAGATTTAGAGCTAGAAGAGACCCTAGAAACCATCTAGTGCAACTTTGACATGTTGCAGAGGAAAGTACGGAGGCATTTGTTAGTAACAGAAGTGCTGAAAGTTAGATTTATAAGGGATTTCCTCAGGGATCAATCAGCAATCTAAGGACCTGCTATATGTCAGATACTATATTGTACATGGGATACAAAGACAAAAGGGAAAAACAGTACCTTAAGGAATTTACTTTCTGTTGGAGGAAATGTATACATATGTAAGTGTGTACAGAATAAACAAAAATAAACACAAGGTAATTAGGGAAAGCATTAGCAGTTAGAAAGACCAGGTAAAAGGTAGTGCCTCAGCTGAGTCTTGAAGTGTGAGGGATTCTGTGAAGTAAAGTTGAAGAGACAGAGGTGGAGGACCATGTGTGTAAAAGAACAGAAGAAAGGGAAATGTTGCTGAACTTTAGAAATCCAAAATGGTAAAAAAAATGCATAATGAGTTTGGAAAGATAGGTTGTGAAGGTTTTTAAAAACCAACCATTTATATCTGATACCAAGGGGATTCACCCGAGTTTGAGTAGAGGAGTGATGTTGGTCACATCTGCACTTCAAAAAAATCACTTTGGCACCTGTGTAGAAATCTGAGACTTGAGGCAGGGATTCCAATTAGGAGGCCATTGCAGTGGTCTAGATCACTGGTGATGAGAGTCTGAACTAAGGTGGTGTGGCAGTGTGAGTACAGAGAGAGAGTTAGAGGAAAGAAAATGTGGAGAGAGAAACAAAATTTGGCAAGCAATTGGATATATAGGGTGAGTAAGAGTAAGGAGTTGAGGATGTCACAGTTGCAAAACTAGGAGATAAGAAAAATAGCAGTATCCTCCACAGAGATAAGGAAGTTTGGAAGATGGATGAATGTGCAGAAGAAGAACTCAGTTTTGGACATGGTGCATTTGAAATGTCTATGGGACATCTGGTATGAAATGTCAAGTAGATAGTTGTTAATCTGCTGGAGAAGACTGGAAGGAATGGAATGAAGAAAATCACTATCAGACTTGGGGAAAGTAGAAAAGTGGGAAATGATGTCCAAAGAGTTTTGAGATGAAGAAAAAGCTCATGGTGAAAGGGTTCAATTTTCTCAGTAAAGTAAGCTCTTCAGCTGATAGAATGGGGGTGAGGAGAGATATGGAAGGTTTGAGGACAGAAGAGGTGGTTTGCTGTGTAGCCTGTGTGTGAAGGAATGGTAGGGAAGAGTAAAATGATTTTTTTTGCTGTGTTGAGACAGTTATATAAACAAACTTGTGGTGTAATCACCTCAGTTGTGTGACTTCCTTCAGCTTTGTAAAGCAGTATGTAAGAGTGTAGGTGACAAAATAGTGGGATAATCCAGTATTGGAGTTTAGCAAAGTGTTGTAAATCAGGACTGTGGGGCAAGGGATTAGAGAAGACAAAACAGTAGAGTTGAGCTGGTTAGCTATAGGGTTTGGATTAGGAGAGAAGGGGATTATGAGAATGGAAATCTCATTGACAACCAAGAATGAGTTAAGGGGTAGTCCAACCCATTTCTGAAAGGAATCTCTCACTTTAATATGTTGTTTGTTGTTCAGTCATTTTTTAGTTGTGTCCAACTCTTTGTGACTCCTTTTGGCCTTTTTTTTTTATTTTTTATTTTTGGCAAAGATAATAGAGTGGTTTGCCATTTCCTTATTCCAGATCATTTTACAGGTTAGGAACTGAGGCAAACAGGATTAAGTGACTTGCCCAGGGTCACACAGCTGGTTAAATGTCTGAGGTAGGATTTGAACTCAGGAAAATAAGTCTTCTTGATGTCAGATCTGGCAGTTGCCCCATTGACAAGTACTCATTTAGCTTTTGCTTGAAGACCTCCAAGGAAGAGAAAAACCAACACTTTCTATGGGGTATAGACCTATTAATAGTATCTCTAGGTCAAAGGGTTTAACAGCTTTTTAGGCATAGTTTCAAATTGTTTACCAGAATGATTGGATCAGTTAATAACTCAAACTATCTATTTTCCCACAGCCCCTTCAAGCATCTGTCATTTCCCTTTTTTGTCAACTGAGCCCATCTAATTGGTTCCTCAGTTTTAATTTTCATTTCTCTAATTTTTATTGATTTAGAGCATTTTGGGGGGGCGGAGCCATGATGGCGGCTGGAAAGCAGGGACTAGTGTGAGCTCCCCACCGAGTCCCTCCAAAAACCTATAAAAATGGCTCTGAACCAATTCTAGAACTGCAGAACCCACAAAATAGCAGAAGGAAGCAGGGCTCCAGCCCAGGACAGCCTGGATGGTCTCTGGGTGAGGTCTATCCCTCATGGAGCTGGGAGCAGAGCGGAGCAGAGCAGAGCGCAGCATGGGCGGCACAGACCAACCAGACCAGGAGCCGGGTGGAGAGTGCCCTAGTGCCCTGAATCAGTGAGCTGAAGTGAGACTTCTCAACCCACAAACACCAAAGGCAACAGAGAAGGTTAGTGGAAAAAGCTGCGGGAGTGGAAGAAGTTCAAGGTTCGGCTACCGCCCTGGGGGCAGCGAAGGTGGGGCAGCTACAGAACTACAGCTGCAGTTGCTTCCAGCCCCAGGCCCACCTGCTGGGAGGAATTAAGTGGTGGATCAGAGCAGGAGTGAAGAGCCTGCTGAAGATCTAAGTCTAGTCCGGGTTGGGAGTTCTTGGGGAAGGAGGAGTGCTGGTGTGGCAGAGCTGGCGCATCCCCCCAAGCTTGGAACATAGAACTCTTTAGTCTACAAGTAGTCATACCCCGCTGAAAAACTCAAGGGTCAAGTTAGTTGGCTGGGAATATGGCCAGGCAGCGAAAACACACCCAGATTCAGTCTCAGACTTTGGAATCTTTCTTTGGTGACAAAGAAGACCAAAACATACATCCTAAAGAAGTCAACAAAGTGCAAGAGCCTACAACAAAAGCCTCCAAGAAAAACATGAACTGGTCTCAGGCCATGGAAGAGCTCAAAAAGGATTTGGAAAAGCAAGTTAGAGAAGTAGAGGAAAACTTGGGAAGAGAAATGAGAAGGATGTGAGAAAACCATGAAAAATAAGTCAATGACTTGCTAAAGGAAACCCAAAAAATACTGAAAAATACACTGAAGAAAACAACACCTTAAAAAACAGACTAACTCAAATGGCAAAAGAGCTCCAAAAAGCCAATGAGGAGAAGAATGCCTTGAAAGGCAGAATTAGCCAAATGGAAAAGGAGGTCCAACGGATCACTGAAGAAAATACTACCTTAAAAATGAGATTGGAGCAAGTGGAAGCTAGTGACTTGATGAGAAATCAAGATATTATAAAACAGAACCAAAGGAATGAAAAAATGGAAGACAATGTGAAATATCTCATTGGAAAAAACCACTGACCTAGAAAATAGATCCAGGAGAGATAATTTAAAAATTATTGGACTACCTGAAAGCCATGATCAAGAAAAGAGCCTAGATATCATGATTTAGAGCATTTTTTCAAATGGCTTTTGACAGCTTGGATTTTTTCCTCCGAAAACTGCCTATTCATATCTTTGGACCCTTTTTCAGTAGAATGGCTTATTCTTATGGATTTGCCTCTAACTTACAACTGAGACTTTTATTGGAGAATCTTGTTGCAATGATTTTTTTCCTAGGTTCCCACATCTTGTAATTTTAGCTGCATTGGCTTTATTTGTGCAAGAAATTTTAAATATCCTGTAATGAGAATGTTTGTTTTATCCTCCTGTGAACCTCTCTGTCTCTCATTTGGTCATGAATTCTTTCCATAGCTATAGATCTGACAGGTAATTTCTTGTATGTCCAACTTAATTGTTTATGATATCACTCTTTATGTCTAAATCAGGTATGTATTTGGAGTTTGTCTTAAGAATAATGCATATATATATTCATGCCTAGTTTCTGCCAGACTCCGTTCCAGTTTATGTGACAGTTTTTGTCTCTAGTAGCTGAGATCTTTGGGTTTATCAAACCCTAGGATACTGTTCTCATAATGTGTTGCACTGATTAGGCTGTCCTACGTTTTACCCAGTGTCATGTTGTTTTGATGATGCAGCTTTGTGGTAGGTTTGAGATCTGATATTGATAGCTAGGCCCCCTTCCTTCCTGTTCCTTTTTTCCATTGTTTCCCTTGGTATTCCTGACCTCCAAATGAACTTTATTCTCTTTTCTGGCTCTGTAAAGTAAGTCTTGGCTAATATGATTGGCATGACACTGAATAAGTAAATTAAGTAGTAGTGTCATTTTTATTATGTTGGTTTTACCTACCCATGAGCAATGAATATTTCTCCAATTCTTGAAATTTATTAAAGTGAAGAATGTTTTGTAATTGTGTTCACATAGTTCCTTGATAGGTAGACTCCTGAGCATGTCATACTGTCTGTAGTTACTTTTTTAAATTTATAATTCATTTAAAAATTTTAGCTCCAGATTTTCTCCATTCCTCTTCCCACCTGCCCCCTCACCCACTGAGAAGGCAAGTAATATATCAGCTATACATGTGAAGCCATGCAAAACATATCTCCATGCTAGCTGTGTTGCTAAAAAAAAAGAAAAAGCAAGAAACAAAATGAAAAGAATGTGCTTCCGTTTGTACTCAGAGTTCATCAGTTCTTTCTCTAGAGGTGAATGAGCATTTTTCATCGAGTCATTTGGAATTTTGTCTTGGATGATTGTCTTGGTTAGAGTAGCTGAATATTTCACAGTTGATCATTGTTACAATGTTGCTATTATTGTTTACAGTGTTCTCCTGGTTTTGCTCACTTCAATTTGTATCATTTTGTATAAGTCTTTTCTGGTTTTTCTGAAACCATCTATTTATTTATGTCATTTATTTATGTGAAAGTTTTTATATATTTTTTTCAAGTTACATAAAAACAATTTTTAACTTTTTTAAAAACTCTGAGTTCCAAATTTTCTTTCTTCTCTGTCCTCTGCCCCCTCCCTGAGGCAGCAAGAAATTTAGATATAAATTACACATTTGCAGTCATGTAAAACATTTCTATGTTAGCCATATTGCAGACCAAAAAAACCCAAGAAAAATGAAGTATAAAAAGAAAAAAGTATGTTTCGATCTGCATTCAGACTCTTTTTCTGGAGGTGGGTAGCATTTTTCATCGTAAGTCCTTTGGAATTGTATTGCTAAGAACAGCTAAGTCATTCACAGTTGATCATTTATAGTATTGCTTTGACTATGTACAGTGTTCTGGTTCTTCTGATTTCGCTTTGCATCAGTTCAAGTGAGTCTTTTCAGGTTTTTCTGAAAGCATCCAGCTTATCATTTCTTATAGCACAGTAGTATTCCATCGCAATCATGTACCACAACTTGTTTAGCCATTCCCCAGTTGACAGGCATCCCCTCACTGTCCAGTTCCTCGACACAACAAAAAGAGCTGTTAGAAATATTTTTGTGCAAATTGACCCTTTTACCTTTTGTCTGATCTCTTTGGGATGCAGACCTTGTACTGTTATTGCTGGGTCAAAGGGTATGCAGTTTTATAGCTGTTTGGGCATAGTTCCAAATTCTTTTCCAGAATGGTTGGATCAGTTCACAACTCTTATCAGCAGTGCATTACTGTACTTATTTTCCCACAGCTCCACCAGAATTTATTCATTTTCCTTTTCTATCATGTTAGTCTGTTTGATAGGTAAGAGAGGTGGTATCTCACAGTTGTTTTAATATTCATTTCTTTAATCAGTGGTAATTTAGAGCATTTTTTCCTGTGACTATTGATAGCTTTGATTTCTTCTTCTGAAAACTGCCTGTTCGTATCCTTTTACTGTTTATCAATTGGGGAATGACTTTTGTTCTTTTAGGTTTGACTCAGTTCTCTATATATTTGAGAAATGAGGCCTTTATTAGAGAAATATGGTATAAAATTTCCCCCTAGTTTCCTGTTTTTTATTTCCTAATTTTAGCTGCATTAGTTTTGTTTATGCAAAAGCCTTTTACTTTCATGTAATTGAAATTAACCATTTTACTTCCCACGATCCTCTTTATTTCTTGTTTGGTTATAGACTTTTACCTTGTCCATATATCTGACAGGTACATTTTTCCATGCTCCCTTAATTTACTTATGATAATACCCTTTATGCCTAAATCATTTACCCATTTTGACGTTATTTTGTTATATGGTGTGAGATCTTGGCCTACCCCTAGTTTCTGCCAAACTGCTTTCCAGTTTTCCCAGTAATTTTTGTCAAATACTGAGTCCTTCCCCAAAAGTTTAGATCTTTGGGTTTATCAAACACCAGATTACTATGGCCATTTACTACATTGTGTAACTAATCTGTTCCATTGATTTACCACTCTTTTCCTGAACCAGTGTCAGATTGTTTTGATGATTTTTCTAGTTCCATAAAATAATTCTTTGGTAGTTTGATTGGTATGGCAGTGAATGAGTAAATTAATTTGGGTAGAATCTTCTTTTTTATTATATTGTCTTAACCAACCCATAAACAATGAATATTTCTCCAGTTGTTTAGAACTGTCTTTATTTGTGTGACAGGTGTTTGTGATTGTGTTCATATAGTCCCTAGGTTTGTCTTGGTAGGTAGACTCCTGAGTATTTTGTACTGTCCACAGTCATTTTGAATGGGATGTCTCTTTCTATTTCTTCCTCCTGTGTTTTGTTGGTAATATATAGAAATGCTAATGATTTACGTGGATTTATTTTATGTTTTGCAACTTTGCTGAAGTTGTTAAAATTATTTTGATTAGTTTTTTAGTTGAAGTTAGAGTTCTCTAAGTAAACTGTATCATCTGTGAAAGGTCTTCCTCTTTTGTTGTTGTAGTTCAGTCGTTTCAGTTGTGTCTAACTCTTTGTGACCCCATTTGGGGTTTTCTTAACAAAGATACTGGAGTGTTCAGTGTTCTGCCTTTTCCTTCTCCAGCTAAGTGTTAGACTTGAACATTTATGTCTACTAAATTTCTTATTAGACTTCTGCCAGTGTCCTAGTCTTTCGAGATCTTTTTGCATCTTGAGTTTGTCATTGTGTTAAATATTCCTCCCAACTTATTACCATCTTTAAATTTGATAAGTATAAGTCATTGATATAAAAATGTTAAACAGCACAGGGCTAAGCTTACATGATACCTGGGGCACTTCACTGTAGGCCTGTTGTTAAATTGAATTTAAATGTTAACTACTCTTTGAGCCAGTTCCAAGTTCATCTTGTTTTATTGCCAGATGTCTAATCCAGTGGTCTTCAGAATTTTAAAATTGTGTACCCCATCAGTAAAAGTATTTGAGCACTTTCCAATGTAGCTGTATATGTAAACTATGTACCCATACTCCTGCACTGCTTTTTTTATGCATATCATATGACATACACACTAATAAAAGTTTTAAAAAGATGAGATAAAGATTAAATAAATAATAAAGCAGTTTCTCTTTTTATTAATAATTCAGACCTCTTGTTCACTAAATACTAATATTTTCAATAAGAAGAATGTGATTGAATATGTTCATTATTTTTTAAAACCTGGCAATTCAGAAGTCTGTTTCTAAGATCATTTTAGTTTTACACTGTTTTAATGACTGTTACAGTTGAAAAAGATACTTCAAAAAGATGTGTAAATCCAAATAGAAGAAGTGCTTCATTGGCTGCTTTTACTAAATCGTGATGTCCTTTTCCTTACCCCATATTCCAGTTACTTAAGGGTTTTTGTTCAAATTCATCTAGTAAATTTCTGTCATTCCTTGATATAAATCAGGTTTTTTTGTAAATTAATTGAAAGGTGCTACATTTTTATATTTTTAACAAATGAGTTTAGAACTCATGCAAAATGAGTATTTGAATGATTTTGAAACAGGTTTGAAAATAGTTGCCACATTTTAAAAAGTGAGCAAAAGAAAAAATTTTTGTAGATGACACATGTACATCATTTTGGGCAAGAAAATCCTAGTTTTTAAATATAATTGTGATAGCTTCACACTATCATTAGCTAATGTCTCAAGAACTGGGCAAAGGCATCGCAGCAGGAGGTAGAATTGTTTTAATACATTCACTCTCTTAGTTATTTTATTATTTTATAAAATGTCTTAAAAGTAATTTTTATATCTTTTGTTTTTATATTACCTACATTTCTCACTATATCTCTGCTCCTCCTAGAAAGGTATCTCTTATAATAAAGAATAAAAAAAGAGAAAGCTCTAACCAAGACAAAAAATGTCAAAATTCTATGCAGTGTTCTACACTCAAGTTCTCCCACCTCTGCAAAAAAAGGCTGGATGAAGTGTCTTGTATCTTTTCTTTGGGACCTATCTCATTTATAATTTTGCAGCTATTTTGATTTTTTTTGTTGTTTTTTGCATTTACCTTGTAGTAGTTATTTTGTGTATTTTACCCTGGTTCTTCTTCACTCTGCACATGGTCATGTAATTCTTTCCAATCTCCTTAGTATTCATCATTTCTAACAGCACAGTAGTATTTCATCATGTTCCTGTGTTAGAATTTGTATCAGTGGTCATCTACTCTGTTTCTAGGTCTCTGCTGCAATAAAAGAGCTGCTGTTGGTAGTTTGCTGTGTATGGGGTGCATTTCTTCTAATGATTTCAATTTGCATTTCTGTCGATTTTATCCTGAGACTTTTATACTGTAGAGTTTCTTTGTGCTTGTATACATGTTTTTAATTTGTCTGCTGGATAATTTTATTTTTTTTCACTCTAGAAGTTATCAAGGAACTGTGAACTTTCCTTTATCTTCCACTTTTTCATATTCTTCCTGTCTTATATTATCAAAAGCTGGTTTCTCTAGCCTCCATTTTCAGTGCTGATTCCTTCTTTCATGTCTTCTTATAACACTGGGAGAGGAGAAAAAATTGGCATTCTCTTTGGTTCTACCTACTTCTTCCAGACCTTTCCTCTACCATCGTCACTCAGCATTCTATCTTTCTTCCTTAGAGTTGGTCCAGATTCTTGTTGCTGTCATCTACCGGCTTTCCTTGCCTTTCTTAATGGTTTCATTTCCTAGCTCTTAGTCTTTCTCTTCATCTCTATCCCTGGCCTCATACAAGGGAACATTAATGATCTCTTAAACACCTCTCCTTTCCAATTCATCAGACTCGTCAGTTCCCATGATCAACAGCTTTATTTTATCTTGGCACTCTCAGGGATGGCCACATTTTCTTACCATCACCCGTAAATGTGCATCTGTATGATGTTGAATGCTGAAATTCCCATCTCTGATTATACTTTACTGTTCTTCCATCACTTTCTCCTTGTCACCTATAGCATGAAGGCAGAATTCATGATTTCAGAGAAAATCATATATATATGCCTGAATGGTTCAGAACCACAGGATATAAGGAATTCTCTAAGTAGAAGGCAGAAAAATTAAAGCATTTATTCAAGCTCCAAAGTAGCAGACCCACAGACCAGTGTCCCCAATTCGATATCCTGGCCAAAAGCTTCCAGGCCCAATAAGTTCGTATCACATGAGTAACCAGGAGGTTACAGAAAAACATTATGACATTAAGCCAAATCAAATTCGTGCTTCCCCACTCCGGTAAGAAGATTACCCACTGGCCTCAAGCCCTTGCTCAGCACTCTCCCATCCACATGCGGGTCAGTCATGCTGTGAGCAGTGCCTCCTGTTGCTGCCACTGCTGCTGCTTTTCCCACCTTCATGCCATCTCAATCTCCAAGCTGTGTTCTCTCTTTTTATACAGTTTCAGACGTCATCAAAAGTCACCTGAATGACCATAACTTAAGCTCCTGTGATTGGCTCTGGTCTTAGCACCTCCCCTTAGGACCCTGGGGGCTTTGTGCCCACATTGACATAGCACCTAGTAATTAGGGGTTTGGAGCAAACTTAGGAGAACAGATCTAATCAGACCACCCTTAGTTGGCCCCACTTGGGGCCCCACCTTAAGCCTATTCAAATGGGCGGGAAAGATCTTCTCTTTTACTGATTGCCTTAGCATCACCTTGATTCCCTTTCCCCCTTGTACTATTGCTCTTCACTCCCTGTAAGTCCATCCTTGGAGTACCTCCAGCCTTCTTTGCTTCTACTCTGAAGCTATTGATCATCACTAGAAAAAGCCATACCACGGTGCCAACTGGGTGCACTACAAATTCATGCCATCTGAACTAGATCTTCAGAGCTACAAGGAAAAACATTCTTCTGCTGTTTCCTACTTTTTATTCTCTCAATCCTTCATCGTCTTCCCCATACCACTTTCTTTTTCTGCACATCTTACCTCCCGCTTTCTGAGAAATTTTAGCAGGCTCTTTGATTTTCAGTACTTCCTACCTCAAAAGTTACCTATATCTTTTTTCTCTTTAGCTTTTTCCTACAAACATTTTCAGGTCTACTACCATCCTTTAGTCAGTCAATCAACAGCCATTTATTTATTAAGCACTTTACTGTGTACCAGACACTGTGCAGAGTGCTTTAAAAAAACCTGCTTTACTTGAGCTTACCATCCCTTTATTTTTCCTTTTTCATACCACACTCTATTTCTACGTAGTCATGTCCAACTCATTTTTCGGTTCAATCATACTTGTGACTCCATCACTGAGACTGTTCTGTCTGAGGTTGTGAATGGTCTTCTCACTGCTAAATTCAGTGGATTTTTTCAGTCCTAACTCTCTTTGGTCCTTCTGTAGCTTTTGATAGTATCAACTGTCCCATGTTCCTGGACATTTTTCTTATTTCTTAGCATTGCCTTCACTTGGATGACTATTCCTTCATCTCATTTGCTTTTCATCGTGTCTACTGCCTCTTCACCATGTGTTCCCCAGAGCTTTGTCCTGGGCCCTCCTCTGTATTCATGGTGATTTCATTTTCTTCTGTGAGTTCAAATATTAGCTCTTTACGGATACTTCATCTCATATGTGTCATTAATCTCTTTTCTTACTCTAGGCCAGAACTTTTAAAGTTAGATAGATAGATATAGATTGCTATTAGAAATATATAAATAGATAGTTGTTGGACTTAATTGTTGAAAAAAGAGTGAAGCTGTTGGTCCTGAGAAATTTTCTCGAGTTATATATAATAATATTATATGTTATAATATATAAAATATAACATTAGATAACATAATTATAAAAACTATATAGCAATATAACAATATAATGTGCTAGATGATGATCACGATCATATATCTTATAGTATAATATTATTTTTTATACAACTCAAGAAGAATTCCTTCACCTGTTTTTCT
Organism: Trichosurus vulpecula; assembly: GCF_011100635.1. NCBI lineage: Eukaryota > Metazoa > Chordata > Mammalia > Diprotodontia > Phalangeridae > Trichosurus > Trichosurus vulpecula. Next base: position 555,967,772 of record NC_050573.1, on the reverse strand, counting down.
CACACACACACACACACACACTCGCATGCGCGTGCGCGTTTTTAGATTAATTTACCTTTGTAGATGATAAACTTGTACAGTGTTCTGTGCCTTGCTGGCTTAATGCTTACTAGAGAACTGAGTGGACCTAGATAAGAACTAGAAATCATCCAAATTCTGACTGTCTTAAGGAAATCCTTGGTAGGATTATGAGCCCAAAAGATGAAATATTTTTGAAAAGTCTCTATTAGGTTTGTGTAGCTAGAACTTTGGTAAGAGGTGATGGGTTATATAGTAATGGGGTGGTGCAATCCTTTATTAATGGAGTGGAGCCTATGTTTTTGTGATGGGTTGGAGGTTGGAGACCAAGCTGAACAGAGGAGCAGAGGTTCCCATTTAAGCTAGAGGGGAAAAACTATACCTTGTAGCCCCTTGGACAGCAGCAGTTTGAAATCTGCAGCTTCTACAGTTTCTCTTGTTTTCCTGTCCTCTTTTCCTTTCCCCCACTTCCTGGAGACTGATTTTAATCTTTTTTTGTTTTGTGGCATTTTTATGTTACTGAGATACTAGATCTTTTACTTTACTGAAGGTTTGTCATAACATTGTTTGTTGAAAGGATCATCTTTCTGTACAGTTTAAAGATAAGAATTGTAACAAGAATTAGGTCAGAGTAATTTAGTTAGCAGTCACAACTCCAAATGACTGGTCTGCTGGGGGAATAATGTATTATTTCAGTGAATAGTCTTCCTATTTGAGAATTAAGCAGAAAAACCTTTCATTTCAAACCATCTTAAAAATCTTTTTCAAGTGTATTCTTGTCTTAGAATATGAAGTACAGTTTTGAAGTAATGTATTATTTTGAAAAAATATGTATGTTTTTTTTTTTGAGGGGGGAAGGCAGGGCAGTTGGGGTTAAGTGACTTGCTCAAGGTCACACAGCTAGTACGTGTGTCAGGCATCTGTGGCCGGATTTGAACTCAGGTCCTCCTGACTCCAGGGCCGGTGCTCTACTCATCTCACCACCTAGCTGCCTCCCTATGTATGTTATTTTTCAGAAGCACTCAAATACCCTTATTCCAATGATGCCACTGCTCAGAACATTTTTGGTGTTGCTTTTGGAAATATGCCAAGAACCTGAGACACTTTAATTTAAATATCCTCAGCTACTGTAAATGTTTGTCCTTCAGAAAGAGAATTTGGTTTTTTGAAGCAACCTTTCAGTCATTAAGCAGTTCAGTCATTTGGATTCAAGTCTAGTGATTACATTGGATGATCAGGTTGGATAATACTCTTTTTTGTTGCTGTTAAAAACGAGGTCTTATTAATGAAACTTGTGTTGTGGGGTATTGCTTGTTAAGTAGTTATATTTCAGAGGAGAACTCAAAATATTTTGAACAGTAGCAGCATCATTAAGGGGAAGCTTGGTGGCGTAGTTCATAGAGTGACAGGCCTAGAGTGAGGAAGACTCATCTTCATCACCTTCATCAGAAAGACTCAGATACTTAGTAGTTGTGTGACCCTGGGCAAGTCACTTAACCCCATTTACTTCCATTTCCTTATCTGTAAAATGAGCTGGAGAAGGAAGTGGCAAATCACTCCAGTATCTTCTCCAAGAAAACTGCAAATTGAGGTCATGCAGAGTAGGATATGACTGAAATGACTCAACAACCAAAGTAGCATGGTTGGAATAAGTGTTTCCTTTCAAATTGACTGCTTTGAAGAAAGCGTTAATTTGTTTCTGTTTTTTCTTCTGATTTGGTCTAAGGAATATTAAAAGTTATCTAGAAAGTTCTCTTCTTATAGACATAGAGCTGAAGAAACTCAAGTTTTTGGCTGTCCAAACTAACAACTAGTTAATAATAGTTGTGGAACTAAAGCCCGTTTTTTCCTCTCAGTCTAAAGCTCTTTCTACTAAACTATACTGTATTTGCTAAGGATTCAGTATCATTGCTTTGTAGTCCTGTGTAATAAACAATGTTACTGGGACAATTGAAGATCTTGGAGTCCCTGTGGATTCATATGAGACTTTACTAATTTTTTTTTTAAACTGTGATGAACTTTTATTTTTTTCTTGGTTTTGCCTCTTTTCCTCTGTAGCCTAAATACAGCATAAAACTTCAGTTATTTAAAGAATCTGGCTAGTTTGGTTTCTGTTAATTGGAATTTACTGTATGTGCTATTGGGAAAAACACTCTGCAGCCATAATTAGGAGTTCTATCTTCTTCTGGCTTGAGCCAGGTTTTCTGTCTCAAAGATTTATCATGAATTAGAAAGGAACACATGATATTTGCTTGCTTAATATTTTCATACCTCTTCTCTCATCAAATTCCAAAGTAAAGGAACATTTGTAATTCTTAGAAAAAAGGGTACAAATAAACTTTCATATCAGTGTTAGGTTGTGGTTCTCCCAGACCTTGCCAAGAATATAACTACCTAAATATGTATTTTAAAGCTCAGAGTCAGGTTGTACTCACCACATACTTTTGCTTTTGACATTCCTTAAGGCAATGATTCCTGACCTTTTTGGAATTATGACAGTGACTTGGCTTATAGAGGGAAACATCTGGACAGAAGACCCTGGGTTTGAATTCCGACTCTGTTACTTTATTTGTGAGTGACCTTAAGCAGGTCATATAACCTCTCTAGCCCTGTTTTCTATTACACAAAATGAATGAATGGAACTAGGTGATATGTGGGATCCTTTCCAGCTCTAAATCTTCTATGATCATTTAAATGGCCAGTAGACCTCAGCTCTAATTCTGGTTCAGTCATCAATAAGTGGTGTGATTTTGAGAAAGTTCCTTAAATTTTTCAAAGCTTTTTCTTCAATGTTAATGAAATTGGTGGACTGTTTGATTTCTGTGGCCACTTTTGCGTCTGAAATTTAATGATTCTTTGATTCCCCACTCAGGTGGAGGAGATATATTGCTGATATTTTTAATTTCAATTAAGTTTATTTTAATTTTGAGAAATTTGTGCTGCTGCTTACAATAATTGAAGTCATTTTGGTTGATCATAAAATTCAATTCAAATAAACATTTATCAAGCTTCTACCTTGTGCCAGTTGGAGATAGAAATAAGAAAAACCTAGACAGTCCTTGCCCTCAAGGAACTTACACTCTAGTGGGAGAAGACTACACGCAAAAGGAAGACTGGTGGTGGTAGTGGGGGTGGTTTGAACAAGATCAGCCTTGTTCCTGTAAGTTGAAACCAAGTAGAGCTGTAGATGAAAAGTAGAGAGAGGAGGCTGTAGGAAGGCGCCTGGAATATCCCAGACTGAGCTGGCAGACTGGCAATGCGTTGTAAGTGATCGGCTTATTCTGGGAGGGGCATCTAGGTTTGGCATTGTTGCTATAAGATATGTAAATGATGGGAAAAACTGGTCATATATTTTATTCAAAATAAGGATATCGGGCAAGGTAGTAGTAGCATTTGATAGAGCCCAAGTTTTTCTTACATTTTTGGCTCTTTTAAAAATTATGATCATTTATTGAAAGCCCACATTTGAGTTCAATGTACTTTAATTTTTTAAATTAAGAATTTGTTTTGTTTTTATATTTCCTCCCCATTGGAAAAAAAAGTAAGTAAAACAAAACTTGTTATAAACGTGTATAGTTAAGCAGAACAAATCTGTGAATTAGACCTGTCCTCTGTGTGTGTATACATACATATGTCTATATGTATACACACATACATATATACGCATGCATGTATATGTATTATGTTTGTCTGTGTTAGGGTGCTATAGAATGTTGATAAATTTGAGCCCTGCTTTCTTAATTTAATGGAAGGATAGTGTAGAGAAAAGAGGTTAAAAATAGAGTTTTCAAGCTATCAACTAAACTGAGATATTCAATTTCCTGAACCTGACTGAGGTGGTGCTTGATCTGTACCTTAAGTGATAGTTCTTAATTCATGCACATCAAGGATGGTTAACATTTAGATACTGTGTGTGCGTGTGTGCGAGCGTGTGTACGTGTATGCATGTGTGTGCGTGTGCGCTCTCGTGGTGTGTGTGTGTGTGTGTGTGTGTGTGTGTGTGTGTACACACAGTCGTCTGATCCTCACAACCACCCTGTAAAGTAAGTGCCATTATTCACATTTTACAGATGAGGAAACTGAAGCCCAGAGAGCTTCAAAGTGACTTGTCCTGGGTCACACAGCTGCTAAGTTTATTCTATTTATTAGGGTCCCCTTGTATATACCTCAGAGGTACAGAATTCTTGTGATCTCTGTCTGTGAAAGTATTGCACACACAGATGGAATCATAAGTCCTTTAAATGCTAAAGAATAAGTATGGTTAGCAGTACATGTTTCATTTGCTCTCATAGAGTAAACTTCATGGAAGCACAGCCCTTGTCTTTCTGAACTTTGTGTCTTCTGTGGAACAGCGTTCTACACGGGCCCCTAGTACATGTTAAATTGAGCTGGACTAATCTCCTGCTCCTGAGGAAGAGCCCCTCCTTAAGCAATCCCAACCCAGATTCTGGAGCATGGTGATTGTAGTGCTGGACTTGGAAATTGGCGAGATCTCAGCTCAGATGTGTCCTCTGACACTTAAAATAGCCTTGTGACCTTGAGTGATACTCATGAACTTCTGTGGACAAAGGACTTTATCACCGTGTTATGTGCCAGTGCAAAATTAGGCTAATGTTCAGAAAAAAGCCATGGTCTTTCATGGAGCCTCCATTCAGAATGTTTTCAGCTTGGCGGTAGGCTCTGTAAGAATTTGCCTTCTGTTGGCTTTCAGGAGCTCAGAGTCATCTGTTTCACACTGGGGTATCAGTAAGACTTCACGGGACAACAAAGGTAACTACTAATTAAGTAATATAGTATAAATGCGCAAGAATGGTACAAAGGGCTATGAGGAGTATGTCGAGAAAGAGATAATTATGTGATGGTCTGGAAATCAGGGAAAGTTTAGTGATCACATTCAAGTCGGGTTGTTAATACATTTTTTAGAATGGATCAGGAGGAAGGCATTCCAAGAGTAGGGAATATGGCCATGGATTTGGGAAAACACCTTTATAGGGGAGAGCAGTTAATTTGTCTGAAGTGAAATAGTATTCCCTTACATTTCTATAGGATTTGGGATGAAGAGCTATTGCAGGTGGAAGGAACTAGTAAGAGACAAGATCAGAAAAAGAAGGTTGTGGAAGGTTAAATAACAGGCTACAGAGTTTAAACTTTGGTAGGAAACAGATTTTTCAGAAGTTTTGGGCAAGAGTGATAGGCCCATATCTATGTGTAATGAAGATCAGCTTAATAGTGGGGTGAAAGAAGATAGTTGGCAAGACTTGTTGGAAGGTTATTGTTATGATCCAAGTGGGTGGCAGTGGAAAACAGGGACACCACACATGTGAAAAAGGTAGAAATGATAGGAGTTGGTTACTGAGGAAGAAATTGAAGAGAGGGGGAAGTAACAAAAACCAGTAAGTTCCTGCATCTTCCCTGTTTTCCCATCCCACCATAAAGCTCTTTTTCAGAAGGCGTCTTGGCATAGTAGAGGTAGTGCTGGCAGCTGAGTCAGGAAGAATTGAATTAATCCTGCCCCTGACATAAACCGGGTGTATGACTGTGCAAATCTTTTATCCTCTTTAGGACTCCAGGCAGTTCTCAGAACTCCAGACTATAAATTGCAGTGCATTTGGTAGAGGGAGCCCTTCTTTGGTAGCTCGTTTGCCTGTTGAAATCACAGGTCAGGTTAAAGAAAAGAAAAAATCTGAGATACTCTACTGATTTCTTGGGATACAAAGGCAAAAGCAAAATAGTCCTTGACTTATGTGAGCTTCAGGTGTCCCTGGGGAAACAGTGTGTACACAAGGAAATACAAAGTATATGCAAATTAATACATGGTAATTTCAAGAGGAAGAGAGTAGCAAAAACTGGGAGGAAGATAAACTGACATTTGTATTATACTTTTAAGATTTTCAAAGGACTACACATATCTCAGTATTTAAACTGATCTACCCAACGGTCTTATGAGGTGGGTGCTGCTACAATCTCCATTTTATAGATGTGGAAATTGAGGATGACAGGTTAAGTGACTTGTTCAGGGTTGTATAGTATGTAAGAATTAGAGACAGGGTTTGAACTTGATCTTCCTAACTTCTTTCCAGTGTGCCTGGCGTCATAGTGTGGGACATGGTGTCTGAGATGGGCTTTGAAGAAAGCCAGGAATGCTGCATAACAGGTGGGAAGAAGTACATTCCAGAAATGTGAGATCACTTGTGCAGAGGCATAGAACAGTCCAGTGGGAAGGAGAGTAAAAACAGTGAAGTTTTGAACATGGAAACTTTGTAAACTTTGAAGCACCATGTAAATATTCATTGTTGTTACATGAGACTGGGTGAAAGGTGATGCCAGTCACAGGGAATTGTAAAGTCAGGACAAGGGGAAGGAAGAAACAGATTTGGCAGGGGAGGGGAAGATAGGTACTTTTTTAGACATGGGTTTGAGAAGCTGTTAGAGATATGGATCTTGAGCTCAGGAGAAAGGTCAGAGCTAGAGAAGATTGGGGAGGCTTCTTGTATACTGGTGCTAATCAGAATTATTACAGTAAATCTAATTAAAAGGGTAGAGAGTACAGTATAGAGAAAGAATGAACCTGAGGAAAGACTGTTGGGGAACATCTCATAAGGGTTCAAGAACATGAAAAGTAAGAGGAAGTTATAGAGGTAGGAGAAACATCAAGAGTCTGTCTGAAGGAGGGGTTATTAGGAGATCCTTTTCTGAAGAGAGTGAAGGGATGATCAAGATATCCATGACCTTTTTTCAAAGCTTGTTCAGGAGAGCGATGGGTAATACGAGCTAAATATGCAAAAAGTTGAAGAAATTGTAGTGGAAAAACATAGGTATTGGGCATAGGACAGTTCTTGAAGAGATTGTGACTGTGAAGGGGACAAGAGAAATGGGGAGAGAGGCTGAAGATCAAGGGGAAGCTCTTTTTAGGATTATGAAAGATATCTAAGCAAATTTGTAGGTAAGATGAGAAGAAGCCAGTGGAGAGGGAGATTTTGGAAGACTTTTGTGGTGATGGCTAATGACTCATAAAAATGCTCTGTCATAGAGAGTCAGGGTTGAATATGGAAATATGCAAAGCCAGATTGGGGTGATGGGCCAGGTAAATTGAAAGGGGCTAAAACTAGGTTATCTGATCTTACCATATCTCCTGGAATAAAGAGATGTTGTGGCAAGCACACTGTTGCCCCTGGCAGGGAAGTTCTTGGCCATCTCTTCATTTTGCTGATGCCTTTTTCTCATCATAGTATGTTCCATTTTACTTTCTGCTCACTTCTGCAGCTTCAGAATGCATTTTTGGACTCAGTTGGTTTCCTGTTCCTAGTGAATTTTGGCTTGACTGGGTGAGGCTTGTTGTTAACTTCCTCTGAGACCTTTCTTCATGCTTGTATCTTCATCCTCCTCTGCTGCTTTTAGGGGTTAGGGTTATAATAGATTGATTTGATACCCAACCTCAACAAATACTTTTATTACACCCAAGATTTAGTCAGTGGCTAACCTACTGCTATATGCAGGCTCTCATCTGGGCACCCCCAGAGAATGACACTGTAGTGCTCCTTGGAGCAGATACTTCTCAAAGCATACCTATCAATTCTGTGGAGATTTGCAACCCCGAAGGAAGTGAACTAGTGACTTTCAGAAATAGGTAAGATCAATTGCCTGGCACATAGTAGGTGCTTAATATTTTGAAGCATTTATTATTAGCAATAATAATAATATGTAATTATGCAGCTTAATATTTTGGAGCACACTGCTGCTCATAGGAAAGGAATTTGCATCAGAGAAAGTTATTTCATCAGCACCTGCTATTTCTAATATTATTTTCTGTCTGACTCCAATTTAATCTCCTTGGACTCAGACCATTGCTTTATACTCTCTTTCTTGTATGACCAGTAAGATTTTGTTCAATTCCGGAAGCCAAGATGGCAGCTGGAAAGCAGGGACTAGTGTGGGATCCCTGCCGAGTCCCTCCAAAAACCTATAAAAAATGGCTCTGAACCAATTCTAGAACTGCAGAACCCACAAAATAGCAGAGGGAAGCAGGGCTCCAGCCCAGGACAGCCTGGATGGTCTCTGGGTGAGGTCTATCCCGCACGGAGCTGGGAGTGGAGCGGAGCAGAGCAGAGCCCAGCGTGGGTGGCGTGGACCAACCAGACCAGGAGCCGGGGGGAGCGTGCCCTAGAGCCCTGAATCAGTGAGCTGAAGCAGTTACCAGACTTCTCAACCCACAAACACCAAAGACAACAGAGAAGGTTAGTGGGAAAAGCTGCGGGAGTGGAAGGAGTTCGAGGTTTAGCTACCGCCCTGGGGGCAGCGAAGGTGGGGCAGCTACAGAACTACAGCTGCAGTTGCTTCCAGCCCCAGGCCCACCTGCTGGGAGGAATTAAGTGGTGGATCAGAGCAGGAGTGAAGAGCCTGCTGAAGATCTAAGTCCAGTCCGGGTTGGGGGTTCTTGGGGAAGGAGGAGTGCTGGTGTGGCAGAGCTGGCGCATCCCCCCAAGCTTGGAACATAGAACTCTTCAGTCTACAAGCAGTCATACCCTGCTGAAAAACTCAAGGGTCAAGTTAGTTGGCTGGGAATATGGCCAGGCAGTGAAAATGCACCCAGATTCAGTCTCAGACTTTGGAATCTTTCTTTGGTGACAAAGAAGACCAAAACATACATCCTAAAGAAGTCAACAAAGTGCAAGAGCCTACAACAAAAGCCTCCAAGAAAAACATGAACTGGTCTCAGGCCATGGAAGAGCTCAAAAAGGATTTGGAAAAGCAAGTTAGAGAAGTAGAGGAAAAATTGGAAAGAGAAATGAGAAGGATGCAACAAAACCATGAAAAACAAGTCAATGACTTGCTAAAGGAGACCCAAAAAAATACTGAAAAAATACTGAAGAAAACAACACCTTAAAAAACAGACTAACTCAAATGGCAAAAGAGCTCCAAAAAGCCAATGAGGAGAAGAACGCCTTGAAAGGCAGAATTAGCCAAATGGAAAAGGAGGTCCAACGGATCACTGAAGAAAATACTACCTTAAAAATGAGATTGGAGCAAGTGGAAGCTAGTGACTTGATGAGAAATCAAGATATTATAAAACAGAACCAAAGGAATGAAAAAATGGAAGACAATGTGAAATATCTCCTTGGAAAAACCACTGACCTGGAAAATAGATCCAGGAGAGATAATTTAAAAATTATTGGACTACCTCAAAGCCATGATCAAAAAAAGAGCCTAGATATCATCTTTCAAGAAATTATCAAGGAGAACTGCCCTGATATTCTAGAGTCACAGGGCAAAATAGAATTGAAAGAATCCATTGATCGCCTCCTCAAATAGATCCCAAAAAGAAATCTCCTAGGAATATTGTTGCCAAATTCCAGAGCTCCCAGATCAAGGGGAAAACATTGCAAGCAGCCAGAAAGAAACAATTTGAGCACTGTGGAAACCCAATCAGAATAACCCAAGATCTAACAGCTTCTACATTAAGAGATCGAAGGGCTTGGAATACGATATTCCGGAGGTCAGTGGAGCTAGGATTAAAACCAAGAATCTCCTACCCAGCAAAACTGAGTATCATGCTCGAAGGCAAAATATGGACTTTCAGTAAAATGGAGGACTTTCAAGCTTTCTCAGTGAAAAGATCAGAGCTGAATAGAAAATTTGACTTTCAAACATAAGAATCAAGAGAAGCATGAAAAGGTAATCAAGAAAAAGAACAAGAAAAAGAAATTGCAAGGGACTTACTAAAGTTGAACTGTTTTGTTTACATTCCTACATGGAAAGATGACGTGTATGATTCATGAGACCTCAGTATTAGGGTAGCTGAAGGGAATATGCACATATATATATATATATACACACACATACATATATGTGTGTTTATGTGTGTGTATATATATGTATATGTGAGTGTGTATGTATGTATATATGTATGGAGAGAGAGAGAGAGAGAGAGAGCGGGCACAGGGTGAGTTAAAGATGAAGGGAAGATATCTAAAAGAAATAAAATCAAATTAGGGGATGAGAGAGGAATATATTGAGAGAGGGAGATAGGGAGAGATGGAATGGGGTAAATTATCTTGCATAAAAGTGGCAAGAAAAAGCAGTTCTTTAGGAAGAGAAGAGAAGGCAGGTGAGGGGGAATGAGTGAATCTTGCTCTCATCAGATTTGACCTGAGGAGGGAATACCATACATACTCAATTGGGTATATTACCCCACAGGACAAAAGGAGGAAGAAGATAAAAAAGGGGGGGATGATAGAAGGGAGGGCAGATGGGGGTGGAGGTAATCAAAAACAAACACTTTCGAAAGGGGACAGAGTCAAGGGAGAAAATTCAATAAAGGGATAGGTTAGGAAGGAGCAAAATATAGTTAGTCTTTCACAACATGAGTATTGTGGAAGGGTTATACATAATGATACGCATGTAGCCTAAGTTGAATTGCTTGACTTCTTAGGGAGAGTGGGTGGGAAGGGAAGAGGGGAGAGAATTTGGAACTCAAAAGTTTTAAAAACAGATGTTCAAAAACAAAAAAAAAGTTTTTTTATGCAACTAGAAAATAAGATACACAGGCAATGGGGCGTAGAAATTTATCTTGCCCTACAAGAAAGGAAGGGAAAAGGGGATGGGAGGGGAGTGGAGTGACAGAAGGGAGGGCTGACTGGGGAATAGGGCAACCAGAATATACGCCATCTTGGAGTGGGGGGGGAGTGTAGAAATGGGGAGAAAATTTGCAATTCAAACTCTTGTGAAAATCAATGCTGAAAACTAAGTATATTAAATAAAAAAAGAGAAAAAAAGAAAACTAAAATATTAAATAAAAATGATAAAAAAGAAAAAAAAATACATCAAGTAAAATTAAAAAAAAAAGATTTTGGTCAGTTCCCACTGAACTTTGATTTGGCCTAGTCTAATCCCTAGAATCGTGTGTGTGCGGGGGCCTCTTACACCCTTTTTCTCTAGTCGGTAAGTTCTTATTAAACTTATTAAGCACTTACTATGTGCCAGGCATCATAGGAAGCACTGGGGATACACAAAAAGGCAGAAATAGTTTTCTATCTTCAAGTACCTTACATTGGAATGGAGGAGACAACATGCAAACAACTGCCCTCCCTTCCTATCAGATAGGAATCTTCCCTTAAAAGCTGGTCATTTGCATTTTGTCATCAGTTTAGTGAAATGGAAAGAGTACTAGATCTCTTGTAATAACCTCGGGTCATGTTTTGACTCTGCCATGTTCTACCTCTGTGACCGTGGAAAACTCACTTAACCCCTCTCCAGACCACTGTTTTCAAATCTATTAATGAGGGAATTGGGCTCTGTGATTTCTAAGGTTCTTTCTAGCTCTAACATAGTAGAGGTTTTGTGAGAGTAAGTGATTAGTAGGTATGGTAGGAGGTCAGAGTAGAATTTCAAAGTTCAGGATATTGGAAGTGATGTATTTTTGTGATAGGAGGAGGCTGAGGCAGTTGGATAGCGCAGCAAATAGAGTGTTGATCCTGGAATCAGGAAGACCCAAGTTCATATTTGGTCTCTGACACTTACTAACTGTGTGACCCTGAGCAATAACCTCTGTTTGCCTCACTTTCTTCAAGTGTAAAATGGGCATAAAAGCACCTGCCTCTCAGGATTGTTGTGAGGATCAAATGAGATGGCACAGTGGGTGGAACACTGGGCCTGGAGTCAGGAAGACCTGAGTTCAAATGTGGCCTCCAACACTTACTAGCTGCAGGACCCTGGACAGTTCACTTAACCCTGTTTGCCTTGGTTTCCTCACCTGTGAAGTGATCTGGAGAAGGAAATGGCAAACCAATCCAGTAGCCTTGCCAAGAAAACACTGAAATAGGGTTATGAAGAGTTGGATGTGACCGACATGACTGAACAATAACAATAACTTAGCGCAGCGACTGGCAGGTAGTAGGCGCTATGTAAGTGCTCATTACTGTCCCTTCTCATTGCCTATTCTTACTGCTTTGTACTTAAGTGGTGAAAGAGGTCACTTGAATTAAGGAGGCAAATGAATGTTAACTAGGGTGTGGGAAGAATGGTCAATATTGGGAATATTGAAGTTCCAGAGTACATTGGAAGAGAATGCTCTGAACCACCTACTGATTCATTGAGTTTGGAATGTTAAACTGAAGATTGGTAGATAATAGCAATAGGGATAGAGGTACAGTGTAGGGTGTTATATTGAAGAACAGAAGTAGAAGAGTACATAGTCTGGAAGGGACAGTGGGTACCAAGGATTCTCCCAACCTTTCCTCATGACCCAGAGATTCTGGAGGAATTAGGCGAATGTGTGGCCTGAGGTAGAGAGGGTTGCAGAATCTTAGGGAAAAGTCATGTTAGTGAGGAGGGGGAAAGAGTGTTGGGAGAATTTGAGGCTATATTAGGGCATTTGAAAATAGAGTGGTATTTCAAAGGACATAATAGATGATGGATTAGGAAGAGTAGGGGGAAGGCCAGGTTTTGAGAGGGCCAGGAGTTTATGTAATCAGCCTGAGCATGATAAGGTAAAAGCTTACCTTTTACAGCCTGGCATCCCAAGGGCAGAAGCCAGAATGGGGGAATAAATATCATGGGATGTAGATTGGCATGGAATGTTACAAGTTGAGGGGGAATTTGTGCAATTGGCAAAAACTTGAAGAATTTAATGCTTCCTAAGTTATAAAGGGAATTTGTAACCCTGGTTTATGTCTGGGCTGAATGTGTATGAACAGGATCTTAGTCCTAGGTGTTCTTTTTCTCATAATGATGGCCCTGGAATATCCTGGTTCTTAGAAGCCTCATGAAAGGATTGTTGCTGTATTCCATGCATTCTGTGGTCCAGTGATCTGGTCTCCTTGCTTTTCCTCACACAAACCATTCCATCTCTAGTTTCCAGGTCTTTGGATTGGCTGTCCCCATGCCTAGAATGCTCTCTTTCACCTCCGCCTCTTGGCATCCATGGCTTCTTTCAGGACTCAGATTAAATGCTGTATTCTAGAAGAGTCCTTCTTGGTACTTACTCCCAGGCAGTTGAGCCTTCCTAAAGTTAACCTTCCTTCTACTCTGGATTTATGTGATGTGTACTTCTTTACCTACATGATGATGTCCTTGCCATTAGCCTGTAAGCTCTGTGAATAGAGATTATTTTTGCCTTTCTTTGTATCCCCATATTCAACATGCACAGTGCCTGGTACATAGTAAGCACTTAATAAATACTTGTAGATTGATTCTAACTTTTCCATTCTTCATTTATGAGAAAAGTTTTCTATTTATTATTTATGAGAAAAGTTAGAGCTATATGGTATATTTTTTTTTATATGGTATATTTCTAATGAGCATTATTTATGTAACCACTGTTGCTTAAAAGTACATTTTCTATGATAGTACTAGGTTTTGTTTCGTTTCGTTTTTGCCACGAACTGACAATCCATTTTATGAATAAAGTGGAAGAGATTGCAAGATTTTTAATTATGTATGTGATGCAAAATGTGTCATACAGAAATTGTGAAAAACTTCTCTCATAATGAGACTTTTTTCTTTTTCTGCTTTAGAAAATGCATTTTGTTCATTCCAAAGTCATTCATTGTTAAATACAGTGCTCTTTTTTCTTTCCATGTCTTTCTGTGGCATTAGAAAATATTAAATACCATATTCTAAAAAAAAGTTTGACCAAAAATTAATGGTGAACATCAGTACAACTAATTAAACTTGCTTATTTGTGTTAAACCAACCTAGTGTTAAAAGACTTAGAGGACAACTTTCTGAATGTCATGTGGCTTTTCAATAGTGGATTCATCAGAACACTTGAGCCTAGAGTCTTTTAATAGGAAGAAAGTGTGGCTAGGAATGATCTTTACTTTTGGATGGGGTAGTCACATTGATGAGATTACAGATAATATCCATTTAAATAAGGTTAAAGCGATGATTTTTGAGGATTTTATTAAAGGGATGATTTTAAGCATTTAGAAAGGATAGTAGTGATCATTATTAAGATCCATCCTGGCTTCACTAAGAACAGGTCATAAGCAGACTCAGCTTATTTCCTTTTTTATTAACTAACAACTTGATAAATTGTTTAGAGTTATATTGTAGGTATAATATAGGGAGATGTAAGCAAATATTCATAAAGTTTCTTATGGACAAGATGAAGAGATGTGGACTAAGGTTGATAGAGATAGATGGAGTCAGAGATCGATCCAAATATGGCCTGATTGACAACTTCTTTATTGTTTCTATGGTATCTATTTGATCATACCAAGGCTTTGTCCTTGACCCTAATGCTGTTCAGCATTTTTCTTAGTGACTTGTTTGAAGCCATCGGTAAATGCTTGTCATATTTTCAAGGACACACAGCTGGTAGGAAAAAGCTAACATGTTGAATAACGAAATTGGGATTTCAGAAAATTTTGGCAGTTTAGAACAATAGGTAAAATCTAGTGAGATGAAATTTAATCGAAGTAAGTATAAATATCTACAATTGGGCTCTCCAAATTACTTTCACAAGTACAGGTGGGGAAAGTATGAATAGAAAACAGTTCTGGGGAAAGATGACCGAAGTCTTTTAGTAGTCTCATAAGCTTTGTAGGGGTCAGTAGTCTGACGAGGTAGCCAGAGAGCTAAAGTGATCACATGATGCATTAATGGAAGTATAATGTTTAGAAAAGAAGTTATAACAGTTGTATTTTGCTCTGGTCAGACCACATCTGAAATATATTCAGTTGTGGGCCTGGAATTTTAAGATGGACCTTGACAAGCAGTGATCATTCAGAGGATGCCAGCCAAGATGATGAAAAAACCTTGAATTCTTGTTCTATAAGAATCAGTTCAAAGAGTTGGGGATCTTTTAAGTCAAAGAAAAAAAAAGACAAGAAAGTGCTAATAGCTAATTTGAAGTGCAATAAGGTTGAGAGGGATTAGACTTGCTTTAGATTAGACCAGAGGATAGCAGAACATGGAACAGCAGATGGAAATTTCTGTGTTGAATATTTTGCCTCAATGAAAGGAAAAACTTTCTAACAATTAGAGATGTTTGTAAGTGGAACTGCTTTCCTCTTTTTTTAGTGGTCTCAAGCAAAGGGAGAATGACCTCTTGTTTGGCATGATTTAAAGGGGATTCTTTGTTTATGTTTAGGTTTGGCTAGGTTACCTCTACTGATATCTCTTTTAACTCTAACATTCTGTGATTTGAGGTTGATATTAAACCCCCAATTTTGTTTTCCATGTAACCTGGGCTGCTTTTAAATCTTCTGAATTATCTGAGGTTTTTTTGAGCTTATCTTTAGGGAGGTTCATAAGTATATTTCTTAAATTCTTCCTGTTATGGCTTCTAAAGGATCAGCTTAATTATTAAGATTACAGATTTTGGCAGAATAATTAATTTTCCATTAATAATAACCCTATGTATTTTTCATACATGGATAACCAGAATAGATATTCCCAAAGCCAGTTATACTTCTTACATTTCTCATTGCATTGACTAGCCTCAAAGCTGCAATTTCTAAAATGACATAGATTAAAGTAATATTTTGCCATTTGCCTTTATCCATTCTTTTTTTCTACTTATTCGTGTGATCAGCTTTACTCATTGGCACATATTTTTAAAAGCTCAATTCATTTGGATTCAAATAGCAGAATTAGTGTTCACTTTGAGGGTCAAAGTCAATGTTACATTGTCTATGGATGATACCTTCATTAAACATATAATCCCAATAAGGTTGTGAAATGATTTTTACTTAATAAAAGAATAAATTGTGTTAAAGAATTTTTGTAGCACTCATTTGTATCCACTCAGTCAACTAGCATTTATTAAGACTGTGTTAAGTGCCCAGGATAAAAAGGCAAAAAATACTATCCTTGCCCTTACATTCTAATGGGAAAGAAACATAAATAATTACGGACATACAAGCTGTAAGGGACATGCAAAATATAATTGCAGGCTGTTCATTTGAACAAGATCTCTTTTTGGCACCTACTTCTTTGTGTTCTTCAAAGTATCAAAATAATTTTTAATTGAATTGTGGAAAATTATTAAGAAATCTCAGTACAAATGAGTAAGTACAAATGGATGAGGAATCTGTATTGATGAGTGATTAGAATATGAGATTTTCTACCCTTCTGTGGCTTCACTCATTCATTCCTGTATCTTTTTTTAAGTAACTTTTTTATTAACTAAAAAAACCCTTTTCCATACGTATGACAGAACACAAAAAGGATTTTATATGAAATCATTAATCTCTATTTTACACAGCTTGCTTTAAAAAAAATTAGATAATTCTACGTTACTTTCAAACCTCTTGTCACTGATTCCTTCTGAAATTTCTTATGTACATTTAAAAAATGTTATAATGGCCCTCTTTTTTGTTATCACCATTGGTTGACTTAAGAGTTTACTATGTGCCAAGCATCCACCAGATATTCCCTCCCTCAATTAAAAACCAAGAGAAGGAAGAAACCCTAAATAAGTATGGTCATATAAAGCAAATCTCAACATGTACACAAAAGTTTGGCCATGTCTAAAAGTATATTTCCACACATTATGTCCATCACCTCTTTCTCTTTTAAGAAATTTGTAACATGTTTCATAGGTGTGATTGGTATACTCTTGCCATGTACTGCAGTTATGAGGAACAGTTGGTGAGTTTCACCCCCTTCTTCCTCCTTTCCACATACTAATGTGTTCCTTTTATCCTGCTTTAATCTTTCTCCTCATAAAATGCTCTGAACAGAACCGGTCTGCCCCCAGAACCTCTTTCCTATTGAACACCTTTTAATGACCTTTGAAGACATTAGGGTTCTGAAGAGACACTCATTTCTTCTCTCATGAGGATGTTAGTGGTATATCATCATATGGCCTCTTCATATTGTTCAAATTTACCTTTCTAGGTTTCTCTTGATTCTTATGTTCTAATATTTCTTGTTTCATGAGGCCATTGGTTTCTATTTGGTCTATACAAAGGGAAAAAATACTTTGAGGAAATTCATTTCTTGGGTAAGATGTCTGACCTTTTTTCTTGTAAGTACTTTATTTGCCTAGTTCCTTCCCTCAAGAGCTTTTATTTCATTATATTAATGTCTTATTTCTTTTCTTCTCGGTATGTAGTCCTCATGGAGAATCCATTTTTTTCCTTTTAGTCTCTGATTGCAGTTACAGTTTACAATGTCGGTGTCATACTCCCATTTCTTGCTTTCCTTAACTTCGGCATCTATCAGGCTGGCACCAAAATTTGCTATTTTTTCTTCTTTACTCGTCTCTTACCTGTCATCTCTGTTCAGTTCACACAGCCACCATTTCAGCTATTTCAGAATCTCTTGCCTAGACGATTACAATAGCCTCCTTATTGGTCTCCCTGCCTTAGGTCTCTCCCTTCTTCACACAACTGCCTAAATAATATTCCTTTTTTGGGGGGAAGGGGAGAGTCTCAAAATAAGTAAAACTTTCTTCCATTCTTTCATCATTAACAGAAAATCAGAGAAAGTAATAATTGTTTTGCATTCATAAAGTTAAATGTAGCCTTGTCCTTCAGAGCAGATCATAACCTGAAAATAGGATGGGGAAAATGTAGACTGTAGGGTATTCCCTCTTCCCTTCCCCACCCCCACCCCCCAATCCACACTAGGCAGGTCTAGTCATCCATTGACCAGTCTTTCTTCCCAGGGCCTTGTATGGACTCCTGGGGATGAGAAGACATATCCCAGGACAGAGAAAGGGATGTTCCTGAAGTCCAGGTTTGACCCTGTCACTCTGTTTAGTGAATGAATGAAAGAAGTTTTTATTAAGAGTTTACTATTTATCAAGAACTGTGATAAACTGTCAGGATACAAATACCAAAACCAAGACAGTCCCCTCATTCAAGCAGCTTATACCCACTGTAAGGGGGAATAGTGGCTAGGGAAGCAGGAACTGTTTAATCTCATAAATTAGAGGGGTGGTGAACAAGTGGTACAGTTAATTTGATTATGGTCATAATTCCAGAATGGGAGGGGTAGGGAATGAGAGGAAAGGGTAGTTTCCAGGGACAAAAAAAGGGGGAGATGGCTGGGAAGTGAGGTCTGGTGCCTGGATCTTTGCCAAAACCTAATCTGGGAATGGCAATCAGCAATTCAGACAGCTGGTACAGCAGAGCAGAATTTTCTTTAGGATGGTAAGACTGTTGTGGTTGTTCTGGAGAGTAGGGAGTGAGTTGGGGCATGATAACTGCAGCTTTTCAGAAAGTAGTGGTTTATAAATACCAGTTAATAAAGAGACAGCTAGACCTTTTTGAATCTAGAATCAAATATCATTTATTTTTATCTTTTCTTTTATTAATTTCTGTTTTTTCCATAAGTTTTATAATGTATATTCCTAGTATAGTAGTGCATGCATGTGATTTATACATAAGTATACACAGTGAGATTATGTGTTAAACTGTTTTTTTTTTTTAACTAATGATGTGTATCAGGGCTGTCCAACCTTAGGTTTTTATCAAAACAGTAGACTATATTTTGATTTGCCATTTTAATGAGAGCTCTGTGGTAGCTGGGCTGCATTTAGTAAAGCATTTGTGTAAATTTCTGTGCTTGTAGGTGGGCCACATAAATTGCACTGTGGGCTGCATTTTGGACAGCCCTGATGCATATGACCAAAAATGTTTGGATACCACTACCCTAAAACTCAGTCCTAGGCCCTCTTTCTTCTTCACATTCTGTTTTAGTGATCTCACTAGTTCCCAGTGACTTCAGTTACCTGTATTCATTTAGATGACTCCTAAGTCCAGCCCTGAGCTATAATCTTGCCTCGCCAGCTGCTGTTAAATACTTCTAACTGGATATCCCCATGGCATCTCAAACTCAGCATGAACAAAAGAGAACTTAGTGTTGTTCTTCCTTTCCTCTTCCCCCATCCCCAGCCCCTATCCCCCAATCCAATTCCGCTCCAAATTTCACTGTTTCTATTGAGGACACTCAGCTTTATAACTTTAGAGGCACTGTTGTTAACTTTTCCTCTTTTCATATCCAATCAGTTGTAGAATATTGAATAAAGATTCCATCTTTACAGCATCTCTTTCATCTGTCCCTTCGTCTACACTTACAAGGTCTCCACCATAGGCCAGGCCTTTGTCATCTTGCCTGGACTATTCCTATAGCTTCTTTATTGGACTTGCTTCTGTCTCCCATGTCCATTTGTCTTCTCCCCCCTCCCCCCCCCCAAATTCCTTATCTGCCCCCCACACAGTTGCCAAAATCTTCCCAAACTGCAGGTCTGACCTTGTCATTCTTCTGTTTAAGAACTTTTTGCCTGTAGGATAAAATGTAGGTTCCTTAGTTTAACATTTAAAGCCCTTCCCATTCTGTCTTCAGCTTACCATTCCCATTTATGTTCTCTTACCACCCATCACATATTGTGCAAGCTTGTCAAACTGGACTACTTACTGGTTCCCAAACTTGGTAATCCATTACCTTCCTCAGTGCTTTTGTACAGGTACTGGAATGTACTGGAAGGTACATGCCTGGAATACGCTCATTTTTTTTCATCATCTATCTTTTTCAAGGGTCACTTCCTTCTCCATCTTTTGTCAGTCCCTTCCTGAGTTGTTCTCCAGTTGTTAGGAGAGAACTATTCAAATTATTTGTATAAGTTACACACACACACACACATACACACACACACACACACACACACACACACACACTTACTTACATGGAGGAATACAGGGGAACAGAAAGAAACTTTGCTTTGTATTTCCAACACTTTGCCTATAGAAGGCACTAATTAAAATGGTTGTTGGATTGGATGATTTTGATAGGATGGGTTAGAGGGCATATTTAGGAATCTCAGCCTTAAAATGGCTGTCTGTAAGTCCTTAGAGCAGTAATTCACAATTCTAGTTGAATAATAGCCCGAGGCTTCAACAGTTTTCTCAAGCAATGTAATGAAATGCTCACTTTCTCGCTCTCTCTGTCTATCTGTCTGTCTGTCTCTCTCTCTCTCTCTCTCTCTCACACACACACACACACACACACACACACACACGTATTTGTGTGTATATACAGGATAGGATAGAGACTATGTACTATGATTTCATTGATAGAGAGAACTGGAAAAGGAAACATCTACCAATTTAAGTCAGTAGTTCTTTCTCTGCTATACCATGCTGCTTCTCATTTGTATGTATTCTACTAGATTTTGCATTTCATCCTCAGACCCAGTAAAAGAAATGGCAGGAACCTGCATATGTGGTTGTGTATATTCACACATACATGCATACATTTTAGTGCAGGGAGAGAGTATGAGGGAATCAAAGAGCTGCTCTTGAATGGCATGGTTCTGAAGAAGTTGGAAATTGCTGCCTCAGATCCAGAGTAGGTAGGACTCTGGGACTATCAATTAAGTTTTCTGTGAAGTGGCTCAGCTACCACTACTCCACACTCTTGGTGAGATGTAGAACTGGGTTTAAGGTTCTGAGGCTGTTTTAGGGGTCTTTGTCATCTTCCCCAAAGGACAATAAATCTCTCTTCTTTTCTATCATCTCCTGAACTTAAGGGTTATATTTCACAGAATTAGAAGACTCTAATCACAAAGGGTTCAAAAGTTCCTCAGAGTTCAGAGTAAGAAAAAAGACTGGGAGTTACCATTTCCCTCTTCCTTTTTAAAGAGAATTTAGTGACTATGTTGTACCACTCTTGGATGTGAAAGAGTCTTAATAGTTGAATTGGAGACTAGTTACATGGTTATGGCCCCTGAATCATCACATTCTGACCATTTCTCTTGCTGGCTTTGAGAATGAAGTAGAACTCTACATTGGTTCTGTCTCTTGTTATTTTGGTAATGTGTTAGCTTTGCAAAATTGTAGTGCCTGGATTCTTGCACACTTGTATTTTTTAGGCTGACACTCCCTTCCCCTTCTGCACTTGTGTATATGTATTTTATCAGCACTCCTAATTGACAATTCAGATTCTTTGTTAATAGTTGGTCTTTGCTTAATTATTAGTGATACTTGATAACTTGATGAGGAGGGTTAGGGGAAAAAAAACCCAATCCTGATACTTGAATTTGTGATTTGCTATGTTTTCATACTTTTTTTCCTTTTCGAATTACAGATCAACTTGAGCGAGTCTTCTTACGACTTGGTCATGCTGAAACAGATGAGCAGTTACAGAATATTATCTCTAAATTCCTTCCTCCTGTTTTGCTCAAACTGTCTAGCACACAGGAAGGAGTACGCAAAAAAGTAAGTGTGCTGTACCTGTTGGTAGAACAGCAGATCTGATTTGAGAACTTGATTAAATTGATATGTACTGTGAGATTACTTTTCAGGTTCTATAATTGTTTATTCTGTATGGTCTTAGTGACTCGGCTAACCTTTGCTTATTTAGCAGGCACTTAGTAAGTATGTACTACAGGTTGAGTTGTTGCCTTGTGGAATACCTGTACTCCAGCGGGCATGCTGACACTCTTACATAGAAAGTAGTTTATTCTGGAAATGATTCTCCCTGCCTAAAATTGTATCCCTATTTCTTCAAAAAACAAAAGCAAGCATGCTTTGGAGGAAACAGTTCTAGTCCCTTGCAGTCCATGATAAGCTGAACTCTTTATATAGCTTGGACTTTAGCCAGGTTTTAAAATTTGAGATCATTTTGAGTTACCATTTTGATAGTAAGTGATAGATATATTTTACCTGCGAAGCAGGATGTTGCCTTATAATTTGTAATGTATGTGAAGTTATATTAAGGAGTTATAGATTCTTGAATTAAGGCCAAATCATCTAATTTTTAAAAATCTTTTTAATGTGTGTGTGTGTATATATATATATGTGTGTGTGTATATAATAGATTCTTGAATTAAGGCCAAATCATCTAATTTTTAAAAATCTTTTTAATGTGTGTGTGTGTGTGTGTGTGTGTGTATTTGCTTCTCAAGGATTAATACTTTACAGTATATAGAAAGAAGTTCAGAAGTGATCTAATCCAACCCATACTGGAAGAGAACTTTCTTTTCTAACGTCCTTGACAAATGTCATTAAGTTCTACTTTAATATTTTAGTGATAAGGAAATCACGATTTTTGAAGACAGTTCCAATTTTGGGTGGCCCTGATAGTTAGGAAGTTTTGCCTTAACCTTCCAGGACGTGTCTGGAGCACCATTCTATCCCTCACTTGTCCCTGCTTCTTTTTCTGAGATTTCCAAGGCCATCTTTTTGATAACAGGTTCTGGAATTTTGGCAGGAAATTGCAGTCCAGAATATTGACATGTGGTTTGGGAGAAACCCCTCTCCTTTTGGCATTTTGAATGTCAGGGCATTTGCCTCTAGCTATGTGTCACATTTCTTAATTTTCATGATTTTTCAGAATGTTTTCCATTGGTTTAGAAATTTCGTCTGCTCTTTCTTTCAGTCCATCAGAATAGGATGACTTGCATCATTTGAGTGGCTAGGTGCTCTCTTACAATCCCTTCACTTACCTCAGACTGAATTCTTTCTTAATTTTTATTCTCTTAGTTAGGATAGCTGGGTGACACAGTGATTAGAGCACCAGGCCTAGAGTCAGGAAGACCTGAGTTCACATCTAGCCTCAGACATTCACTAGCTGTATGACCCTGGGCAAGTCACTTCACCCCTGACTGCCTCGGTTTCCTCATCTGTAAAATGAGTATCATAATGCTTGTTGTGAGGATCCAATGAGGCAACCATTATAAAGCGCTTAGCACGGTGCCTGGCGTGTAGTGAGCACTCTGTAAATGCTGGCTGCCCATGTTATTGTTACCGTTAACATTAGCCATTTCTGTTCTTTTTTCCCATTCTGGAGATTGAACTGAATTTGACAGGCTTTTGAAAACATTTACCCTGTGCAGGATGCTGTTGTGAGTGCTGGGGATGCTGACCTTGAGGAGCTTATCTGCTCTTTGAGATGATGTTTCATGTGCACGCCCTAAACAAATAAAAGATGGTTTGAGGAGGAAAATAATTCAGACAACTGGGATACGAAAAAGGCTTAACATCGAAGGTGGCAGAGCTTTAAGGATGCTGGCAGTCTACCACGTGATGGTTCCTTTGACTATAGCAACCATTGAAACAAAGCATCATGCCACTGAAGAATTTTGCTGGAGGAGTGGCATAAATGGTATTACCAAAGAAATGTGTGACTGGAAAAGGAGAGCAAGTGATAATCACTGAGTGGTCTTTTTGCTTCATTGGTATCTGTAATATCAAGAGATTTAGAGGTGGCCCCCCCAGCACTTCTGGTGTCTTTTGTGGGGAATTTACAGCATGATAGGGACAAGACTGTCACAAAATGAGAAGGTGCAGATAAAATTTGATTCGCACCTTTGGAAGTGCAGTATCTCTTCTCCAGGATAACATTCCCAGTTCCTTCAACTGAATCATCTTTTGAGGCCCTTTTGCTTTCCTGGTCTCCCTGCTCTGGACTTAGTTCAGATTATCACTGTCTTTGCAAAAAGACGTTCTGGGCAGCCCAGCCTAGAATGGAGCGTAATATTTTAGATTTGGTCTAAGGCAGAGTGCGGTGAGATTATCATTTCTGTAGTTCTGGATGTCATTTCTCTCTCTGCATCCTGAGGATTGAACAATTTAATAAAGAAAAATAAATCCAACCATAACAGATGGGTACAGTTGAGCAAAACAAGTTCCTATGTTGGCCATGTCCAAAAATGTATGTCTCATTCTTAATTTGTCTGTTGCTTCTAGCAGGAGGATCAATGGAACAGACTAGGCAAGGGAGAGTCAGAAATAGTGGTACTCAGTATCCTGGTGTTTTATAAACCAGATAACGTAGATTACATAGGAAAGTACTCTTTGTGCAATAAAAACTGCTGGGAAAACTGGTAAGCAGTCTGGCAGAAATTAGCCTTAGACCAACATCTTACACCATGTTCTATAGGATAGGCAGCGAAGTGGTACTACTACAAGTGGGTAGAATACTGGACCTGGAGTCAGGAACATGTGAGTTCAGATCCTGACTCAGGCACTTACTGGCTGTGTGACCTTGGAAAAGCCACTTAACCTCTGGTTCCTGAATTGTAAAGTAAGGATAGTAACAATACCTACCTGGCAGGATCAAATAAAGAGAATTTGGAAAGCTCTTAGTGCAGTGCCTGGCACATAGTAGACACTAGTAAGAACGCTGTTGGTAATAACAGTGAGTCCATCATCTCAATATTAAATACCATACCATTAAAAAATCAGAAGAGAAACATCATATACCTTTCATAGCTATAGGTAAAAGGTGTATTCTTAACCAAATAAGGTTTAGAGATAATTATAAAAGATGAAAGATAAACATGTATCTTTAGGAAGATGAAACTGAAAAGCTTCTGTACAAACTAACTTAATGTACTTAGGATAATAGCTAGTCAAATTGGAAATGTTTTTGTATCATATTTCTCCAAAAACAGTTTACTATTCAAGATATATAAATAGTTAACATATATATGACTTCAGGAAAGCCTTAAGTGGTCAGAGGATGTGAACAAGATAGTTTTCAAAAAAAATGGCAAACTGTTAACAACCTTGTGAAAGAATGCTTCAGATCAGTAGTAATGCAAATCAAAACAATCCTGAAGTTCCATCTCACACCCTGAAAGTTGGCAAAGTTTGAGGGATTATGTGAAAGTAGGTAAATCAGTCCTGCTATTTTGGAAAGCATTTTGGTATTATGCAAATAAAGTGACTGCTATACATACCCTTTGACCTAGAGATATTACTACTAGACTTACATCCCAGGGAGGCTCCTGGTGTGAACAAAGGCCCCATATCCACATACACCTCCCCCCCCCCCAAAAATGCCTCGTACCTCTGTGTGTGTGTGTGTGTGTGTGTGTGTGTGTGTGTGTGTGTGTGTGTGTGTGCTCATTTTTTATAATAGCAAAGAATTGGGGGAAAAAATTAGATGACCATCAATTGGGAAATGAATGGCTAAACAAATTATGGTATGTAAATGTAATAGAATATTACTATATTGTAAGAAAAAATTAATATAAAGAATATAGAGAAGCATGGGAAAAAAGTCTTATGCATAGTGAAGTAAGCAGAGAGCTGAGTAAATAACATACACAATGACTACAACAATGTAAATGGAAAGAAAAATCACCAAAAAATTAAAACTGAGTTTTGCAGAATTACAGAGAATACATGTCGCTTAAAAGAAGTGCTCTGAAGATGATGCTCCAAACCCATAGCCATTTGCAGAAGTAGGAAGTCTGCCGAAATTGTATATTACACAAGCTTTCAGACTTTCTGATATTTTGATCAGTTTCTCTGTTTTGGGTTTTTTTTTTTTACCTCCTTATTAACCCTGAGCAGGGAGTCACTAACCACCATCATTCTTTTTATACCCTTACTGAATCTTTCACAGAAAAGCACCTGTGTATCTATTATATCATTTGTTGACAGATAAGCAGTTTACTGATGTGGGTGTTGCCTCTACTGGTACAGATCACAATTTATCCACCCCACTTCCCATCCTGTACAACTCTTACCCATTTCCTTCTCTGAATCCTCTAGTGTCCAGTGAAATGACAGCCTTCCTCTAAATTGAGAGCATTAAAAACTCTTCAATTTCCAAAATGTTAACAGCCCATCTCTTAAATTTCAGGCCAGGTTCATTGTCCATTTATTGTCTGACCAAGGTATATGTCACCTAACTGCATATCATAATCTGAGCAATAGTCATTTTCCCCTCCTCTTGGTTTTTTCTGTGTAAATAATTAAGCTTAATTTTTTCTGAATGAATTTAGCTTTCATCTAGTAGGCTCTACCATGTGCCAGAGCTTGATCTAAATTTAAAGTCATTTGCCAGCAGGAGCACCTGAAGGACCTCACTATCTATTGGGAATCCTTCCATTTGATTCATTTTGGACATCTCTGAGAATGGTAAACATGCTTTGTGGGCATATACCTCCTTGTTTTATGCCATATTAAGGATCAGTCAGTTGAACAAAGTTATTTATTGTATCTTGGAAGGAATCTGGTAGGATTTTAATAAATGCATGTGAGATACTAATAACATGAGATTATTATTTAAGGATATACAAGATGAAATGCTCAAAGAATAAAATTGCTTTACTAGAGCATTTAAAGCCATATTTTGCTTTGCTTTTTTGTATTTTGTATTCTGCATTATGGTCTGGCTTTTTATTATAGTTAATAAACAATGTGGAAATAAGATACGGTCTACTGTAGAATATCATTTGTGAAAGCTCACCCATCCTTTTCTCAAACATTCAGCAAGGTTTTTTCTTGACGTGTACAAATTATTCTCATGGGCTCGTATAGAGGTGGGAAAATAGGCCTTTGAGCCTTAGGTACTGACGTTTTCTCAGTTGCCTTTTCCCAGTTGTAATGAAGTTTGCTTTTTCCCTTTCTCTTTTGATATTTCCTTCTCTTTCAAATATCTTGATACTCTATCCACCCAGAATTCTGTATTCCTCAGGGAATCTTCTTGTGTTTGTTTACTTTAGTGCCATTTCCACTTCCTCATACACCATATATGGGATTTTGATGTTAGATTATGTATGAAATCGTTCCATATAGTTTGCTATAACAGTCCTGGAACATCTTTTCCATTTCTCATCCATTACTTTAATAGATTCGGTTTAGATACTTTTTTTCCAACCCTTGAAAAACCTGATGTATGTGGTTTAACTTCTATGGACTAGATAAAACAAAAATTTAATCAAATATTTGCAGTTAATAAATTTTAGTTCCTATGTTTTATTAGCTTTATTAACTATTGAGGCTGTACATATAAAATCATAGTTGTGGTATTCTGTGGTGATGAGCTAGCAAATTGGGATAATAGAAGAATATTCTCCAGCTCCAGGGGGCCATTGCTTCTCTGGTTGAATTCGTTTCCCATTTTAAGATGAGAGTATGTAGGAAAAAAATTTTACATAGTTAATTTCATTTTACATCTTATCTGACAAGTATTTTGTACATCAAGCAGTATTTATATACAATGCCTCTTTGAGCTTCAGAAATGGGTATTATAATAATAGTACTTCCTTTATAGGTATTGAATTAATATATGTAAGTCAACTTGGTGAACTTAAAGTATTCTTTTGACATCTGAATTAATATTTTAGGTATAGCTTTGCACATGCCTCTTCACCTTGTCACCCATCTGTATCTGGTGTCTAGGGGAGCTGTCTAGTTCAAATTTCAGATGAGGAAACTAAGTCTTAGAAGACAGCTATTTGCAGTCACAGAGTGCTGTTGTTTCAAACCTTTTCTGCTTTCTTCAGGTTCCCATTTTTTCCTCCCTTTCTTTCCCTTCAATAGACAAATTAAAAAATATACCAGTCTTAACATAGTCTCTATCTTGGTAGTGGCTTATTTTTTTTTATTCTTCTTTGGAAATTCTAGATTGATATCTACTCCTTTGCTGTTTCTATGGCCTCCATTCTAGTCCAAGCCCCTAATTTATCATGGCTTATTTATTGTTACTTGTCTCTCTGTCTCTAGTCTTTCTCTGACTGTTGCCAGATTCAGTGACTTTATGCTTCTTAGAAGATAAAATCCAGTTTATTTTAGTTAGCATTCAAGAACTTTTATAGTCTTGTCCCATAGTATAGATATACATATATCTAATGTTAGCTTGGGTTATATACGTTCTGGTCCACTTAGACTAATATTTTAGTGTCCTTCAAATATATTGTGCTGTTTATTGTATCTGAAACTTTAATATGATGTTTTTTTCTTCCTGGGATTCCTTCTCCTTAGGCTGCATCTATCTTAAACTTATTTGAACTTTAGAGTCCAGCTTAGATTCTTTCTCTTTCATGAGACCTTCCTTGGCCACTCAAAACTCACATTGATTTATTTCCTGATTCCTGTAGAATGTATTCGGTGGATAACCAATATTTTCACTTAATTTTTTTAAATTTGTATTAATTATTTGCATTTTTTTCTGCCCAGCGAGCTTGAGAGTTCAAAAAAGAGTTGAAAGTCAGGACTAGTTTATGCTACTTTGGTAGCCCTTATATTGATAGTCTGTTAGTAAATTTTGTTAAATTTACTTTCCTCTTGTGTATCTCCTTGTGATCTAGGAGGGGTGTAGCCCTTGAAAAAGGCATGTGGAACTATGTGGACACTGTGATTAAAATTAACATGGTATCTTTTGAAAGGTCTTAACATTTGAAACATAGCAAAGACACTAACAGCCCAGCAACAGAGAGATATTTGTGTAGTAATGACGGTTTTAAAATACGTTATCTCTTGCTTGTGACGTATGAATTTTGGCTTCTGTCAGTTGTTGGGTTCCCTGATATCGTAATGGTTTTTATTCAGTCCGAGAGTTGGTCTGGTATAAAGAGCCCTGGATCCTATACATAAGAAGGTCTGAGGTCAGTTTTTGCTCACTCTGTGACTGCAAATAGCTGTCTTCTAAGACTTAGTTTCCTAATTCATAGAATTGTTGATAATGACACTTGTACAACTCATCACACAGGGTTTTTGTGAGAAATTTGTTTTTTAAATTATAAATTGTTATGTAAATTTAGGCTGTTATTCAGTCTTTTAGATCAAGGTTCTTAAATTGTATGGAAGCTAGCTAGGTTTCCTTGTGGTTATTAGTTTGTAAATTAAGCCATGATTTAGGTTTGTTTATGAAATTTATTAAATTTATTAAAAATTGAATTAAAATTTTACCTCTAAGTTTGTATAATACTATTCTTTCCAAATCCAGTCCCATTCTCTTCTGTTTCTATTTCTACTCTCCAAACTTGACCACCACATAGTTTGTTTCTAAAGTGCAAGGATGGTGACAGTACAATGCTACAGGTCTAAAATTTGTTTTTTTTTTGCTGTGGTTCAGGAAAGAAACCACACAGAAAGGAAAGAAAAATGTTAACACCTGTAAGATTCATTCCTAGTTTGAATACTGTAATACTTAGCTATTATTACTATTATTTAGAACCCCTCACTCACTTTAATTGAGTTGTTGGCTGATAGGCAGACCAAGTGAATTTTTTGCATTAAATTTATTGATGATGTAATAGTTGAGAATTTGAGAAATTCACTCTCTTTTATTCTAGGTCATGGAGCTGTTGGTCCACCTGAATAAACGTATAAAGAGCCGTCCAAAAATACAGCTTCCAGTAGAGACTTTATTGGTTCAGTACCAGGATCCTGCTGCAGTTTCCTTTGTCACAGTGAGTAGTCTTCTTAGTGTATTCACTGGCTAATAATGTTTCTTTAATATCTTATAAAACCTGAAATTTGGGCTCAGATTTTTTTTAGTTAAAATTTACAAGATACTTTCTTTTTGAGCAATATCCTGTTTTTTGATAAACACTTCCCTGGAGAGATAATCTTAGAGAAAACTCTGAGAGTAGGTCATTGAGGGGTATTATACAGCAAAAAAGGGAATTTTAATAGAATTGGCTAGAAGATTCAGGAGAATGATATATTCATCATAAAATAAGTTACTTTTTCCTTAGCAAAAGAGAAAATATAGAAAGGGTCTTAGAGTGTAAGTATGCATAAAATAGGTGACTGAAAATAATAAAAAAATAAGAATGTAGAGGGAAAAACAAGAAAGGCACAGTTTGGTGGGAAATTGTTTTTTGTTTATATATCTTCCATCTTATCTTTTTAGTATTTTAGGGGATTTTTGAAAAACTATCTCATACTTAAATAGAGTAAAGTATGCAAAGGCATACTTATCAAGAAAGGTTCTTCATAATGACATTCAGATCCCACTAATGTTTTCTATTGAAAAGTTAACAATTTCGAGGGTATGTCCGTGTGAACAGTTTTGATACCATACAACAATGCCTAGTCTCTTTAACAAATATCCTTGCTACAGATGTAGTACCTTTTTTACCCAGGAAGGTCCAAGTGTTAAGTGGCATTCTTCTACATGTTTAGTCAGATAAGCTGCTCACCTTTTACCACATTACAGCTATATTTTGCTCTAAGTACTAAATGTTGCCAGAAAAATGTGTCAGTTTAATTTTGATAAATCAAATGGTCATCTTTGATTCCTCCCTTTTCCTCACTTCCCACATCTAGTGTTTCACAATGCCCTGCTGACTCTGTGTCTGGAATACCCCATCTGTTTCTTTCCATCACCACCACTCTAGTTCAGACTATCATTACCTCCAAGATGCCTCTAGTTTTTCCTTTCACCAGTTCACCCAACACACTCTATCAAGTTCCTGTACAGAAACATCTAATGCCTAATGCCCACCATAGAGAGCTCCTTTTGAGACTCATTTCTCATTTATGTACTATGTATTTTGGCCAAACTGTAGCACTTCATATTCCCCAAATAAATCTTGATATTCTTGTTTTTTGTTTAGGTACATTTATAACTTAAAAGTATTTTTAAGGTAGGCCTCTTTACCTGTTTCAGAAACGAAAGTAAAAATGTCAGCTTTATATTGCAGAAATTGAATACTATATGTTTAGGTCTAGTAACAAGAGTTTTCAAAAAATATTAGAAGCAAATTATGTATGAAAAATTGCTTGACCTGGAAGAGTTAATGTAGTTAACAGAGATCTAATGAATGTGCCTCAGTTTCGCTGTGCAAACAAGCTGTGCATGAACAAGGTGTCCCAAAAGTCATAGTCTAGTTTAAAGTTGAATTAACTTAAAACTATGTAAGAAATTTATAGTGTGTAGACGTTTTTTTCATTGTCAGTGAAAGTCTGATGAAAGCTTCAGATTGTAATTCTTCCTCAAAACCAGTAGTCCAAGTATCTACATTTTAATTCACTGATAGATTGGTGGATTTTTCCTTCAAATTTAATAGTTGACTTAAAGTCTAGAAGCAAAAATATTTAGGGAAGGGAAGATGTGATGCTATCAATTTCCAACAAATTTTAAACTTAGATTTACTGCCAAAATTATAAACCATCTGTTTTGGTTAAAGTCAGATTTCATTTATTTTGATGTTTGCTTTTCCCCTTTCGTTTGTAGAATTTTACTATAATTTATGTTAAGATGGGCTATCCTCGCTTACCAGTGGAAAAACAGTGTGAACTTGCCCCTACACTTCTTACTGCAATGGAAGGGAAGCCTCAGCCTCAGCAGGATAGGTATGGTTTTTCTTGATTACTTCTGTCTGTAATAAACTAAAGTACTAACATTCATTTAAAATAAGAACTGTGTACATTTGGTTTCAGTTAGGAAAATTTGAACCCCCTACCTCTTTTAACTGTCTCACAACTATATATTAAATAGTCTTTCTTACCTCTTAATGTTGATTACTAAAATTCTGAATGCCACCGTAATCGGAAGTGTGCAGATTCAGCATTCTAGTGATGTACGTCTTATGTTATATAACTGTGCTAAAATTATACGTGCGGCATGGCATTTCTTCAACATATTAGTCACTTATAAGACAGTTTGTTTCTGAACGTGGTGCTTTTGAAGGATAACATACTGAGAACATTTTAAATGAGGGGAATAAGTTGCCTTTTCATTGTCACTTATAGATCTGAGTTAGATGAATGACTTGAAATTTACAAAGGGAAAATGAAGTTAAATGATGCTCTCAACAGCTCTTCCAGTAGACAGCTGACTCACATGAGTCTTTAAAGGAAAGACTATATATGTAAATGTAACAAGTAACAGATAGTCATCTCAAGTACTATAGGTCTATAGTTATTTCAGGACTGTCAGAAAATATGTAATAAAAGGGAAATTTGTCTGTCTGTCTGACAGTGTGATTGATGTAAAGGATAGAGAGCTGACTCCCTGTTAGCAAGACCCACCCAGTTTAGTCCCAAACCTGATATGGACTTTCTGACTAGGCAAGTTACCTAATTTCCTTTAAACCCAGGTACCTCCCTTCCTTAAGAGGAGTAGTTTTAAAAATGGTACTACTCTGTATTACTAGAGGAAATTCCTTACTGGAAGCTCCTCACAGTCCTGGTAAATCAGAGGACCATTAGGCCTTCCCAGCTGACCTACTCCTGCCCATGAATGTCACTTTGCCATCCACCTCACCAATGAACCCTTAGGATTTTCAGGACTTCCTTCTGATCTCCTATTCTAAGCATTTATATGTATTTTCTTTCCCAATCACATTGTGATCTCTTGGAGATCAGGGAGTGTTTTTGCCTTTATTTCCCTTAAATATCCTCTAAATATCACACTATATTTGACATACAGTAAACTCTTAGTCAGTGGTTTTGTATTCTTTCATACATCAATGAAATTAAAAGTTTGATCCAAAAATATTTGCCTATACATGTTCTTACATGTTGTTAATGTGTGTAATGTGTCCGTATATATGTTTATAGTTACATAGTTTTTTGCGTTAAAGTTATATACATGATAAGCAATTGATTTTAAAAGACATGATTTTTAATTTTTAAAAAAGCTGATCACTTATATAATAACATTTAATATTTTATAAATAAGATACTCATTTTTTTCTATGAAAAAATTTAACTGAGAAAAGTATTTTGTAACATCACTATTTGAAATTTTTTAAAAAATCCTCCAAGAATGACTTTTAAAAGTCACTAAAAAATGACCATATAACCCTGAATGCCCTCTTCAGGTTGTTGGGGGTTTTTAAAAATTTTTTATAATACTTTTAGTTGCCTAATACTAAGTATAGATGAATATATTGTTTTGCATGAACATTGCTAGTCTTTATAAGAAGAATCTCTATTGCCGTAACGGTCATTTATTAATATTCTATTTACTGCTTTGTATCTTACACACTATGTATACATCACAATGTGATTAATTTTAAATAATTGTGGTAAACAATTATCTTTTCAGCTTAATGCATCTTCTAATACCAACCCTTTTTCATATGAAATACCCTGTTGAACCGTCTAAAGCAGCTTCTCCGTTTAATCTTGCTGAGAAACCAAAGACTGTACAGCTGCTTTTGGACTTCATGCTAGATGTCCTTCTGATGCCTTATGGGTAAGTTAAAAACTCCCATCTCATTTTTTATTGTTCCTTCTTTAAGTATCATTTTAAAGGAATAAATCAAACTATTCCTGCTATGTGGATTACTCCTACACTATATAGCTCTGACTTCTTCGTTTTGAGTTCCACTCCTTATATTTGCAACTCCAACTCTGCCGTTGCCTCAAACTCATTCCATCCACAATAGAACTCATCATCTTCTTCAGACCATTTCTGTTTCGTAATTCGTTATTTCTGTGGATATCATTGCTCTTTCTGTTATCCAGGGTTGACAAACTTATGAGTAATCTTTGGTTTCTTGGTTTACTCCCATATCTAGTCCATTTCCATGCTGTATTGATTTTCATAAGCATCCCTTTCTACACCATAATATACCTACATTACCTTCTTCATAGAGTTTGTTTGGAAAGTACTTTAGAAACTGCAAAGGGCTATATAAATTCTAGTTGTTAAGAGATTTGTAAGTATCAGTATAGTCACAACTATTTAATAATAATGTGACTTCATATTATAATAATATTGTACTTTATGTACATGAGTGACATCAAGTTATATGGCTACCCTGAAAAATACATTCAACAGCTTCTTCTTCTTGTGAGATGTTTCTCCAGTGATGCCATAATGTTATTTGGACTTGATAGGTAAAAAATATTTAATGTGTACCAAAGAAGGAGAGAGACTCAAGATGTTCAGCTTGAATCTAGAGGTCATGTTAAACCAGTGAATGAAGTTGATACTTAAAAGTACATTGGTCTTCTCCAGGCAAAATACAGCAAGCATAGAGCTGTCAAGGAGAAGACTGTGATTGTTTCTGTCAAGTCACAAGCTCAGTGGGAAGAACGTGCTTAAATCAACACCTGATGCAGTCTTAACACACACTTTCAGAATGATAAAATGGACTGTAATAGATCTGGGAAAGTAAATGTTGATGATAGGTACACATCATTGGATTTATGGAATATAACTAAAAGACTGCCTCAAGAAGGAACCTGTGAAACAGACAGGTTTCAAGAGTAGAATCAAAAGTTTCTCCAAAAACAACAGCCATATGAACTTAGCCAACAATTGATTCACAGAGAAATACACAACAAATAATTGAATCATGTATATTTGTCTAGAGAAAGAGAGGCGTTTGTGATGGCAATTCAATACCAGGTTATCACCATCAGAAATTACTGATAAATTATCTCCAAGGATGTTGGCTTTAATGAGCAATGTAGATTATGCAAAGGAACAGCAGGATTTGTGCTGCAAATCATCACTGCAGGCTGCAGGCTGAAACTAGCATCTAGTGGTACCTTGCAGGTACCACTTAAACTCATATTAGAAACTCACTCTCTTTCATGAACTGACAGATGTCAGATCCCTATACTTCCCATATAGACCTCAAAATATTTTTGAGAATTCAATAAGCCAGAATTCAATAACGAGACAGACTGTTTTCCACAGTTGCTTGAACATGATGTTGACCCGTAAAATTTTTATTCAAACTATGTATTTTTTTCAATCAGCAAAAACTTGCTCTCTCCCTTACCCCTACCTTAGCACCAATTGAGAATGAAAGAAAAAACCCCTGTAACAAACATGTATAATAGTCAAGCTATTGGCCATATCCAAAAGAAAAAATATATATGTATGTATGTATGCATATATACATACACATATCTACATTCACATACCCATCTTATTCTGCACTCTTGAGTCTTTTATCTCTTTAGTCAGAGGTAGTAGCATGTTTCTTCATTAGCTCTTTGGAATATGGTTCATCATTAAACTGATCAGAGGTCCTAAGTCTTTTAGAGTTGTTTGTCTTTATAGTACTGTTGTCTTTGTAAAAATTGTTCTCCTGGTTCTGCTCACTCCACTCTTTATCAGGTCATAGAAGTCTTGCTTGGTTTCTTTGAAACAATCCATATCATCATGTCTTTTAGCACAATGATTATTTTATAACATTTATATGCAATAACTTGTTCAGCCATTCCCCAATTGATGGGTGCAGTGCCCCATCAAGTTTCTAATTCTTAGCCACCGTGAAAAGAGCTATTATAACTATTTTTGTACATCCTTAGAATTTGTTTTACTTAGGACTCATCTCTTCCTTAGGCTCCTCTTCCTCCAGTTCCCCCTTTTCCCTTCTCATTTCCTTATTGAGTGAAATACATTTCTGTACCCATATGTTTGTTTATATGTTCTTCCCTCCTTTAATCAGTTCAGGTGAGAGTAAGGTTTAGGTGTCAGCTGCTACCCCCACTTTACTTGTACAACCCAATTATGTGAGAGAATTTTCTCTGACTTTCTTTCTGTACCTTCCCCCTAGTATATTTCTCTTCCCCTCTCTTTCCATTCTTTTGAAATCATCAAGCCATAACAGAACCACTCCCAGGCCCTCCATCTAATTAGACTCCCACTATGACTCTTGATGATATTAGGGATGAGAGGGGATATATTATCTCATTAAAATATATTACCTCATCTTAAAATGTAAGCAGCTTATCCTTGTTTGGTCTCTCATGGTTCATTGGTGTTTAACCTTTTTATGTTTCTCTTAATTCCTGAATTTGAACTTCAGAATTTCTACACAGCTCAGTTCTTTTCATTAGAAATGTTTGGAAGTGCACTGTTTTTATTAGAGATCCATTTTTTTTTCCTCTGTAGAGTACTTAGTTTTTCTGGATAAGTCATTCTTGGATAAGCCTATATCCTTTGTCTCCTGGAATATGGTATTATAAGCTTTCTTCTTCTTATAGAAGTGGCTATTCAATCATGTGTGATCCTGACTGTGGTTCCTTGGTACTTGAGTACTTTCTTTCTAACTGCATATATTTTTACTTTGACCTGTAAGCTCTGGATTTTTGTTAGAATTTTCCTGTGAGATTTCATTTTGAGATTTCTTTTAGAAGGTGACCAGTAGATTTTTTTCTTTTCTATTTTGCTTTCTGGTTCTCTGGACAATTTTTTTTTAAGATTTCTTGAAATATGCTATCCAAACTCTTTTTGTTCGTGGCATTCTAATGATTCTTAGTTTTTTTTCTCTTCAATCTGTTGTCCAAGTCAGTTGTCTTTGCTGTGAGATACCTTAACAATTTCTATCATTTTTTTCCATCTTTTGATTCTGTTTTTAATATTTTTTGTTTTCTCACAGAGTCATTGTCTTCTATCCATTTGAATTTTCAGGGAGTTTGTTGCTTGAGCAAGGTTTTGTACCTTTTTTTGCCAAGATGTTAATTCCCTTTCCAATTCTTTCTTATATAACTCTCTAATTTCTTTACTAATTTTTTTCTTTTAGCACTCTCATTTATAAAAACATTTTAAATGTTTTTTTTAAAACTCTCTCTGCATGTATTCCAGGAATTCTAATTGAATTTTCACTCATGTTTTACTTTGGGCCTTTGCTTGTAGATGTTTTCAAGGCATTCTCTTCTGGGTTTGTGGCTTTTGTATCCCTGCAGACATTATAGATTTTTATGTTGGGGTTGCTATTTTTCAATCTTCCATCTTTATGATTTCACATTTTATTTTAGGTTCAGGCTCTATATGCTTCTACAGGGAAGGTTTAGATTTCCCTGGGCTGATCCTGTTGCTGTTTTCTTTTTCTTTTTTTTTTCTTTAAACATAATTTATTAATTTTTTTTTTAGTTTTCAACATTCATTTCCATAAGATTTTGAGTTTTAAATTTTCTTTCCTCCTCCCTCCCTTCCCCCTTCCCAAGACAGCATGCAATCTGATATAGACTCTACTTACATGTTCATATTAACCATTTTCACATTAATCATGATGTAAAGAAGAATTAGAACTAATGGGAGGAACCACAAGAAAGAAGAAGCAAAACAAAACAACAAAAGAAAAGGAAAGGAAAGTAAATAGTATACTTCCTTCTGTATTCATACTCCTGAGTCCTTTTTCTGGGTAGTATTTTCCATCATGAGTCTTTTGGCGTTGTCTTAGATCCTTGCATTGCTGAGAAGAGCTAAGTCTATCAAAATCAGTCATTGCACAGTGTAGCTGTTACTGTGTACAATGCTCTCCTGGTTGTGCTCCCCTCACTCAGCATCAGTTCATGTAAGTCTCGTCAGGTTTTCTGAAGTCCACCTGCTCATCATTTCTTAAAGCACAATAGTATTCCATTACATTCATATACCACTACTTGTTTAGCCATTCCCCAATTGAGGAACATCCCCTCTTTTTCCATTTCTTTGCCACCAGAGAAGGATAAGTATTTCTGTGCATGTAGGTCATTTCCCCATTTTTATGATCTCTTTGGGATACAGACCTAGAAGTGGTATTGCTGGGTCAAAGGGTATGCACCATTTTATCTGTGGTACCTTTTAGCAGGATGTAGTTTCGTTACTTATCTCTTTTAATTAGATCTATTTTTGCTTTTGCTTTGTCTGAGACCAGGATTGCTATGCTTGCTCTTTTTACTTCAGCTAAAACGTAATATATTCTACTCCAGCCTTTTACCTTTACTCTGTGTATCACTGTGCTTCAAATGTGTTTCTTGTAAACAACACATTGAAGGATTAAGGTCCTTAATCCACTCTGTTATCTGCTTCCACTTTATGGGAGAGTTAATCCCATTCACATTCACAGTTATGATTACTGTGTGTCTTTCCATCCTATTTTCACCTCCTCCCCACTCTCTTTCTCTCTCCTATTTCCCTTTCTTTCCTAACTAGAATTTTGCTTTCAACTACTGTCTCCCTCAGTCTGCCCTCCCTTCTATTAGCCCCTTCCCTTATCCTCCCCTTTACCCTTACTAC
Organism: Trichosurus vulpecula; assembly: GCF_011100635.1. Taxonomy (NCBI): domain Eukaryota; kingdom Metazoa; phylum Chordata; class Mammalia; order Diprotodontia; family Phalangeridae; genus Trichosurus; species Trichosurus vulpecula. Next base: position 555,930,146 of record NC_050573.1, on the reverse strand, counting down.
TACTACTCTCTTGTCTATCCACCCCCTCCCTTTCTTTCCCCTCCTTCCTATATGGTAAGTTAGATTTCTCTACCTAACTGATTATGTTATTTTTTCTCTGAGTCAAATCTGATGAGAGTAAGGTTCAAACAATGCTCATTTCTCTCCCTTTTTTCCCTCTAGTATTATAGGTTTTTGTGGCTTTTCATGTGATGTAATTTACCTTTGTCTGCCTCCACCTTTCCTCTTCTCCCAGTACAATCCCTTTTCACCACTTAGATTTTTTTTATCATCACATCAAAGTCAACTTATACCCAGGCCCTGTGTCTATGTACACCCCTTTTAAATGGCATAATAACAATACAGTTCTCAAGAGTTACAAGTTTCATCTTCCCTTGTAGGGATGTAAACAGTTTGCCCTTATTAATAACATGTCTTTGTTTTTTTCTTTCCTATTTATCTTTTTTATGTCTCTCTTGAGTCTTGTATTTGAAGATCAAATTTTCTGTTGAGCTCTGATCTTTTCATCAGGAAGTTTTGGAAGTCCCCAATTTCGTTGGATATCCGTCTCCTCCCCTGAAAGATTGTGCTCAGTTTCGCTGGGTAGTTGATCTTTGGTTGTAATTCAAGCTCTTTTGCCTTACGGAATCTCATATTCATGCCCTCAGATCTTTTAATGTAGAAGCTTCGAGGTCCTGTGTAATCCTGAGTGTGGTTCCATGCTTCTTGCTCTTAGTAATATTTTCTCTTTGACCTAGTAATTTTGGAATTTGGCTACAATATTCTTTGGCATTTTCAACTTGGGATCTCTTTAAGGAGGTGATCAGTGGATTCTTTTGATAACTATTTTACCTTCTGGTTCTAGGACCTTAGGGCAGTTTTCCTAAATGATTTCTCGAAAGATGCTGTCCAGGCTTTTTTTTTCATCATGGTTTTCAGGTATACCAATAATTTTTAAATTGTCTCTCCTGGATGTATTTTCCAGGTCAGTTGTTTTACCAGTGAGGTATTTTATATTTTTGTCTATTTTTTTTTCATTCTTTTGTTTCTGTTTGACTGATTCTTGATTTCTCATAGTCATTAGCTTTCACTTACCCAGTTCTAATTTTTAACAAATTGTTTTCTTCTATTAGATTTTGTGCCTCCTTTTCCATTTGGCCCATTCTACTTTTTAAGGACTTGTTTCTACAGTCAACTTTTGTCCTTCCTTTTCCAAGCTCTCTTGCATACATCTCATTTCTTTTCCCAATTTTCTTCTACTTCTCTCTTATTTTACTTTTAAAATCCTTCTTGATCTTTTCCAAGAAGGCTTTTTGGGCTTGAGATCAGTTCATATTCCCCTTTGAGGTTTCAGATGTGAGTATATTGACAACAATGTTGTTCTTTTCTGCATTTGTGCCTTGATCTTTCCCATAGTAAGAATCTGCTGTCAATGGCCGCTTTTGCTTTTTGCTCTTGATGTTTGCCTAATTCCTGGCTTTTAGAATTAACTCTCTCTTGGTAGAGTGCAGGCGGCACTGCCCCAATCATCTTGTGCTTGGGCCTCTGGTGCTGGCAGCTGCTGGCTGTAGGGATCTGGCAGCGTACCTGATGGCACTGAGCTAGAGTCAGCAACACTGGAGCTCTGGGGGAAGGATGAGGAGTCTGGCCCCTGGTGGATGCCTGCTCGCTGGGGCCTTGCACTTGAATGTTTGGCTCCTGCTTACCTGGGCCTTACACTTGAATATTTGGCTGCTAGAGGATGTCTCCCAGCCTAGAGCTGTGCCTCCTGGAGTTGTGCTGAAGCCCTGGGAGATTTGGCTGCTGGAGAATGCTGACACACACGGTGGTTTTCCAAGCTGGTGTCTGCTAGTTCCCCTGCCTGTGCTGAGGCACTTGCCTGCTCCACCACCCTGGGGCTCAGGATCTCCCCCTGCTTTGCTGAGTTGGGGCTTGCTGCTGGCTTTCTGGGACGCCTCCTGTCCTGTACTGCTCCCCCTCCCCCAGAGCAAGAGGGGCCTTTCTTGTTAATCCCCCAGGCTTCCTGGGCTACAAGACTGCTGCACCCCTCTCTGCTAGCTCAGCTGTTCCAGGTTTTTCTGGGGGCTCTATTTTCTGGGCTTTCCAAGGGCAGGAGTGACTTCCTACTCTGCCATCTTGGCTCCCGGAAGCAGAACTCCCCTGTTGCTGTTTTCTTAGGATATTGAGTGTTTTGTTATTCTAGGCTCCTAAGGGTAGCTCAGGCTGGGGACCTGCAAGTTTTCCATGTTCCCAAAGCAGTCTGATCCAGGGCAAAGTCTAATTACCATCCTCCTTGTTCTGATCTCTGTAAGTTCCTTACCTGAGTTTGAGTTTGCTAGCTCAGAGTGACAGAACTGTAGGCTTCTTTTTGATCTGATATTTCTTCCCCAGTTATTTCTCTGTTGGTTTCAGACTGGGATAAGAGCTGTAACTGAGATTCTGCTCATCTCCTGGAGTCTGAGCCACATAGCTGCTGTTTACATCTAAATTTGCTGCTAGCTCGGTACACAGCCCATCCTGGATTGCCACCCCTGGTTGCAAGTCTTCTAATTTTGCTCTTTATCTGTGACTTGGAGCTAAGGTCAGAACTGCCAGTTGCCTCCTATTCCTGTACTCCGAACAACATTGTGGTGCACAGATAGGAGTCTGGGACCTCATGGTGCCCTTGGATTTCCTCATCAGGGTTTGGTCTGGAGCATCTTCTAGTTCTTGTGTAGGAGTTTTCTTTATAAGGAGTGGGAGCATTATGTATATCTTCCTGCCACTTCCCCATATACAATTGAATACAATACACATCAGAATATGAGTGCCTCAGGGGAGGTACAGTAAGTACATATTGGGCATTAGAGAAAGAATATACCACTTCAGCGAGGGAAATTAGAAAGCCTTCGTGTAGGAGAAGTATCTTTTCCTGAAAGCTTCAAAGTATTAAATTGAAGCAGTATTTGTTAAACATCTGTTAAAAGTTGAAAAGACAAAAACCAGTTAGTCTGTCTTAAAGGAGCTTACATTCTACTGGAATAGAAATATGGATAGGATTTGATAGAGATTGGTCCATATAACACATTCCTGGTTTGCAGAAGAGCACCAGCAATGGCGCAATGTTGGGAAAATGAGAGGACCATCCTCAGGGACATAGAATAGTACAGCGTGATGGGATATATGATATCAGACTCACTGGATTGAGATGTAATTGCTACCCTGATGTCAGGGGACATTTCTTCCTCAGGCATGGTAGTGTCGTTTGGGCCAGGAATGGAAAAAGACTTTTTCCCACTGTATTATTAGTTGAGATTATTAGTAGAGATATGTCATAAACAGCATGAAAAAGCTTTGTTATAATAGACTCCTTATTGAGCTATGGATATAACTTCGTCATTCAGATTTTTTCTTTTCAATGACATTTTGATTTCTTATGTACATTTTATTCCACAGAGGTTAAGGAAAAAGGTAATTTAACAGAAAAGTTAAAATTCCATTTCCTTTGTAGATATGTGTTGAATGAATCCCAGAGTAGGCAGAATGTGCCCTCTGCACAGGGCTCCTCTTCCAGTGGTGCTGGAGGCTCCGGAATTCCACAGCCACCTCCAGGAATGAGCTTTTATGCAGCAAAGCGAGTTATTGGAGACAGTCCGTGGACACCTGAACAGTTAGAGCAGGTACTGTTTAGCTCTGTGCTGGGCTTTCTAACTTCATGTACATGTGTATATGCAGCTTTGGTCTTTTCTAATGTATGCATTTTTTTTTCTCTGTTTTTAGTCTTAATCAAGACTTTTCCCCTGTCAAACCTCAGCAGTGTAAACTGGGTGTAGTCTAAGGGCAGTAAAACTTGTTACCTACAACCTTTTTCATGGTCATGTATAAGTTCTGTCATTTTATAAAACATTTAATAGGGTGGGTTTTTTGGTAAACTTCTATTTGGGAATTTTAAAGTGGGCATTAAGAGTTTATTCTGAATCTAAACAAGGTTCAAACTATTCTTGCCCTTGAGAGAGAAATAAAGGCCACAGTAGGAGACAGACATTTTATCATTGCTAAAGTAATTACATGTCTTTCATAATACTTTTTATAAAGTCTGGTCATATGAGAAATACCATGTGATAACTTTCTTTATAGAGAAATACATTTGGAAATAGGCAGAATAACCAGATACTTAAGTGTTGAGCATAAACCTGGCCAGTGATAGTAAAGAAATCTTCAAAAAGGATAAAATGGAAAGCACTTAAATTTTAATCACTCCTGTTTGTAGATTTGCCTCCCAGTTTTCCTGTGGCATCTAAATTACCTAGGAGATAATCCTTTTTATTAGCGCTTACATTTTTAAATTGACCAACAAATGTGTCTCCTTGTAGCTCTTTCAGTCAGGAAGGGAACTTTTCTCTCAGTTATATAAGAGAAAAATAATTCTTTCACAGGAACATTATGTTGGTTAGATTAGTCATTGCATATCCTTTATTTTTTAACTATAGAAGAAATAAATTGGATTAAAAACTATTTAAGCTATCTTGCCATAATTATTTGGTTTATTTTATATAGTTTTTCGGCATCAAATCTTTATGTTGAAGATAAAAAAATTTTCTTTGGCCGAAAGATATCCTCTCCTCAGTAACTTTGTATGGATGACATTCAAATTACAAACTTCCTTTTCATTTAAACATATTGTAGCATAGCTTTGTATTCTATATTTGGGGGAAAGAAAGCATTTCTAAGCTCCTTATTAAGTGTGCATACTTTTGCTCTTCAAGGACTTTGTTTTCTTCTAATAATTCAAGTGAACTTTTTTCTCATTTATATGAAATCTGATAGAATTGCTGGTTCTATTAAGGGTTAAGAAAGTGTCAGTTTTAAGTCAAGTTAACAAGCCAATCAGTTAGCATTTTAAAAGCAGCCATTGGGTGCCAAACAAAGAACCTGAAAAACACAGTCCCTCACTTTATGCACTTACATTCTTTTGGGGAGAGACAACATGAAAACAACTAGGTACATACAGTGGATGTATAGAGTAGAAGACCAACATTCTGAGAGGGGAAAACATTAGCAGGTTCATGAACTTGGAAGGTCCTGCAGAAGGTAGTGTCAGAACTGAGTCTTGAAGGAATTCAGGGAAATGAAGGGGCAGAAGTGAGTGGGCAGAGCAGGTGGGCAAGGGGCATGGCCATTGCAAAGGCATCAGATGAGAAGGATGAGTGATATGTTTGAGGAACTGTGCCCTTGTTTAATGTATATTGCCTGGAGGAGGAGAGCAAAGTATAAGAAGTATAGAAGGCAGGGAGATACTGAGATTCTAAGAGCTTTAAGTGCGAAACTAAGAGTTAAATTTTTATCCTAGAGGCAATAAGGGGCCGTCGGAGCTCATTTGTTCAGAAGAAGATGGCATAGTCAGACTTGGCAGCTCAGTGGAGGGTGGATTGAAGTGGGGAGAGATCTGAGGCAAGGTAGTTTAGGCAAGAGGTGTGAGGAGGGTCTGAAGGTGGCAGAGAGAGTGGAGACAGAGGGGTGCCAGAATGTCTCATAACCTCTTTGGTGGAGGGAAGAGTCTCTGCTGCTGCCTGTATACATCTACCCATCTTGCTTTTCTCTCCCCTGGCTCTTGGTGCCCCAGAATCCATTGCATTAACCAAGCAACAGAAAGGCTACCCTACTACCAGCACCACTGGTGGGAGTGGCTCTACTTCCTGCCTGGTCATCCCTTATTCTGATCTGGGCTGGCCCAGAACTCACAATTGGATGGCTGGGTGGGAAGAATGCCTTAGCTACTTAATCCTTATTCTTCTTGTCTGTGCTGCTTGACTTCTGACAGTCAAGGGTTTGAACAAGGTGGAAGTAACAAACTCCATTCCTTCTGATGAGTTGGCTTTACCATCTCTCCTGCCACTGCCTCTCTAGGCCTTAACATTTACTTTGCTTCTTTGCCTTGGAGTACTCTGGCACTGTTATATTAACTACGTAAGTAACCTAGGGACCTTTGGGCATTACCATACCCTTAAGACTTGTGGGCTTTTCCATTTGCTCTGTGTCTGAACTTTATTTTTTGTGTCGTCTCCCCCAATTAACACATGAGCTCTGTTAGATTAGGGGCTGCCTAGCTTTTTCTTCTTTGTATCTCTGATACCTAGTGTGGTGCTTGGCACAGGGTGCTTTTTCATTTGTTTCTTCAAGGTAGAAATGACAAAGTTTGATAGAGGTTTAGGTGAGTAGAGTGAGGAATTGAGAATAATACTCAAGTTTCAAACCCGACTGAAAGCTGAGTGAGTGATGATGTTTCCATACCAGTGGGGAAAGTCAGTAGAGGGCAGAGTTTGGGAGGAAAGAGAATGACTTCCATTTTGAACTTGAGTATGATATTAATGTGGTAGGCCCAATTCAGTTAGGCAGTTGGTGGTGTAGGATTGTAGCTTAAGAGAGGTGTTAGTACTGGAAAAATAGGTCTGGAAATGATCTGCATAGAAATGATAACTGAAGTGATGGCAATTGATGGGACCACCAGTTGGAAGAAAATGGAGGGAGAAGAGAAGAGCTGAGGGTAGATCTTTGGGAGACACCCTCAGTTAGGGGGTGTGACAAGAGTGGAGAACCAGCAGAGGAGATTGGGCAGATAAGAGGAGAACCAGGGTGCAGAAGAATTGTGGAAACATGATGAGGTGAGATTATTTAGGACAGCATAGTGACCAACGGTGTGAAATGGTATAGAAAGGTGGGAAAAAGGACATGTAACTTGATAAGGTGACTTTGGTAAGGGGTTTGAGATTAGATTAACATTTTTAGGATGAATTCAATCATCACAATTTGGTGGTTTTTTTTTTCCTCTAGGTCAGCAGCATTTGAATAGGACTAAAGGAGGCAGATAGTGGGGAGGGGGGGGGGAATTGATCTAGGTTTGGTGTGAGGCATAATCAGCAATAGGACAGATAGTCAAGGCAGAGTGGAGGATAGTGTAGAGTGAGTTTGTGCACTAAAGGATGGAAACAGAGAAGGGAAGAAAGAAAGTATAGTCAGTGCAGGACAGAGGGTCTGAGAAAGAACAAAGGCATAAAGGGAGTGGTGGTCACAGTGAGGAGAAAAAATAGAGTTGGGGCCCCTGAAGTATAGGGAAAGATGAAAGAATATGAACAAATGAAGGAATTTTAGAATGCTTAAGTGTGGGAAAAAATTCTCTATAAATTTAACTGTAAAGAAATTTCTAGTTCACTGAAGCTTTTTACAAAGTTGGAAAAGAAATGTCTTACTGTATTTTGTAGCTCTAGTGAAATTTGTTTTCCTTCCGGTAAAATTCTAGATTGCCTCTTGAATATGTTGTATTAAAATTCCCGCATGCATTGACTAGAATGTGGTGTTTTTTTAATGTTAGAATACAGAATTGACCACATAGTAGCTTATTAAAATGAAAGGATTGAGCAACAACTAGTTTAAGGTTGTTAGTATGCTTCTAATTCTTATTTAACTACTATAAAAATCAGCATGAATCTATGTTTCTTTTTTTTTCCTCAGTTTTTTAACATTTAAAATTTTAAGTTCCCCTTTTTGTCCCTCCCTCCCCTGCCCCTGGGTTTCCCGACTTAAATTTCAAGTGAAGTTTTCACCTCTCAGAACCTTTAGCTGTGGTTAATGTAGACTTAATCCCATTAATTTATTTTTTCATAATATACCCACCCATGTACTCAAGGGGTCTTAATACTCGTGAGTACCCTTTTAACTAGTGATGCACACTTAAAATGTACAAATGTAAATTAATTCTTTGTCTTCTATAATCCTATTGTTTTTACACTTTCCAAACCTGATCCATCTTCCCCATTTTTTAATGTTTTTTAAAACATTTTCTTAACAGTGCAAACTGGGTATAGTGAAATTCATTGAGGCTGAGCAGGTGCCAGAGCTCGAAGCTGTCATCCACCTAGTGATTGCCTCTAGTGACACACGCCACAGTGTAGCCACTGCAGCTGACTTAGAATTGAAGAGCAAGCAAAGGTAACAATTTACTGATCTGATAGTTTATATGTGGGAAAGGAGGATTTAAAAAATATTACTAAGCAAATTTGAAAAAATGTACACTAAATGCTCACTATAATATTGTTTTCTTTAGTGCAGAATTTGACTTCTGCAAATCTTAGAGACAAAAGAGAAACCATGTTTAGAAATGCTTTTAAGAGAATGCAATGTGTATGTAGGAGAGTATTTTTAAAAATTCATGTCTGCATTCTATCTTTTTCTTATCCCAAGTAAAATTAGCTGTATAATGAGAGTAACAAAATACATATTATGTGTTAGTTTGCTTAGTTTTGAAATTCAGATTCTGAGGATGATATTTCTAGAAGGCCTAAGTAGAGACCATGCAATGTGATACAAATTTATTTTGTTTATAAGCCAGAAATGAGTGCTACTCAGCCATTGCCTGATCAGCCCCATGACTTTGGTTAAATTAGTCAAGCTCACTGGGCCCACATTGCTAGTCACTAAAATGAGGGACTTGGATTATTACCTGATTTCTAAATTTTCTTCCAGCTCTAAAATTCTCTTAGAAAGGAATTTAGTGATAAAGTAGCGGAAAGATTTTATCATAAAGTAGTATTTCTGTGACGAAATGGTCCCTTTCCCTACCTACAAGTGATACAGTAAATTTAGGAGAGATACTCCAGGTGAGGGGTTAGAGTTCAACTGAAGTTAAAATATCAGGTGTTAACTTGGGGTGGGGGGGAGGGTATATGAGAATTTCTTTTGAAATGCAAATATACTAGCATTGAAAGATATATTCTAGAGTTACATTTCCTGAACTGTATTGTTGAACCTAGGTGTTTCATTTGATGTCACTCAAGGTTCTTTGAGAAATTTTTGATATTTAGCCTATTTTTACCTTTAATGTGAAATTACATTACGAAAGATACTTATTACCTCTAACATTTTTTGGAAGGAAAACAAGTTTAATTTCCTCTAGTAAGCACCAAAATTTCTACAGATTCTTACTACTCCCCTTTAACCCAAGGTGTTCTATGCCATGATATTCCAATTTATAGTTTATGTAAATATATTTCAAGTCAATCAGTGAACATCTATTAAGCACCTGCTGTGTAGCAGGTATTGTGCTAAGGTCGGGGATACAAAGAGAGATAGTAGACAGTTGTCCTCAAGGAGAGCAAACATGCAAATATGTACAGGATAACTATGAAATAATTAACAAAAGGAAGGCATAAGAGGAGTTGGGGATGACTTCTTGTAGTGAGAGTTTAGTTGTATCTTAAAGGGAAGCCAAAGGAGGTCAGTAGTCAGAGTAGAGGAGGGAAGAGCGTTTCCGGCATGTGAGACAGAGAAAATGCCCAGAGCTGAGAGATGAAGAGTCTTGTTCATGGAATAGTCAGGAGTCCAGTGTTACTGGATCAGAGAGTACTCATCAAGGAACAAGGTGTAAGAATTCTGGAAGGGTAGGAAGGAGCTAGTTTATAAATGGCTTTGCATGTCAAACAGAACATTTCATATTTGTTCTTGGAGGCAATAGGGAATTTTAGAGGTGGGGTGGGGTGGGACTGGCATTTTAGGAAAATCACTTTGGTAGCTGAATGAAAGATGGACCGGAGTGGAGAGATACTTGATGCAGGTAGACCCACCAGTAAACTATTGCAGCAATCCAGGCATGAGATGATAAGGACTTGTACCAGAGTGGTGGCAGTGGAAAGAAGGGAGAGTTTAACAAGAGGTGTTATAATGGTGAAATTGATAGGCTTGGATATAGAGGGTGAGAGACCTCTATGTGAGGAATCCAGGATGACTCCTAGGTTGCTAGCCTGGGAGACTGCCCTCTCTAGTAATAGGGGCAATGGGAGGTGGAGGGTTTAAGGTAAAAGATAAAGAGTTCTGTTTTGGCCATGTTGAATTTAAGATGCCTACTGGACATGATGTGAGATTGGAGGTTAGCAGAAAAGTTAGGACAGGATAGGCAGATTTGAGAATCTTCAGCATAGAGATGACAATTAAATCCATGGGAAGTGATGAGATCACCAAGTGAAATAGTACAGACAGAGGAGAGAAGAAGGCTCAGGACAGAAGCCTTAGAGACAGCTACAGTGAGAGAGTGTGATCTGGAGGAGAACCCAGCAAAGGAAATATGAGGAGTTGTCAGGTAGGAGGAGAACACCAGGTGAGACCTTGTCCTGAAAAACGAGAGAGAAGAGAGTATCAAAGGGGAGAGAGTGATCATCATTTCAAAGACAGCAGAGAGGTCAAAGAGAATGATATTTGAGAAAAGACCATTGAATTTGGCAACTAAGAGATCACTGGTAACCTTAGAGAGTGCCATTTTGGTGGAATAATGATGGAAGCTAGATTGAAAGGGATTAATAAGACAGTGAGAGGAGAGAAAGTGCGGGAGCCTATTATAGGTGAATTTTTTGAGCATTTAAGCTACAAAAGGCAGAAACGATAGAGGACAATAGTGAGAGTAGAAGGGTCCAGTGAGGGTTTTTTCAGGAGGGAAACATGAGCATATTTGTAGGTAACAGGAAAGGAGCCAGTAGATAGGGAAAAATTGAAAATAAATGAAAGAGTGAAGATGGCAGAGGTCACAATCTGTTGCAGGAAACAGAAAGCCAAAAACTGTTTTGTGGTCAAATTATTTGGGGTGATACTATTCTAAGTATATTCAGGCTTGGGGTATATGGGAGGAAGGGACCTGGAAACCTTCAGCCTGGCTGAGGTCTGGGTTATAGGGGCTGAATGCTCAACAAAAGAAAAAGAATAGAAGCTGGAAGAAATGTGAGTTGGTAATTAAGAGCCTCTGAAAAGAAGAAGGAAGGGTAGCTAACAAGGCACTCCTAGTGGCTTGAGAAAGCAGAATCTAAGAACAACTGGGCAGTGGGCCTATTTCATATACCAGAGAGAAGATGACTAAGTTTTTTTAGGGCCATTGATAGCTGATGAGAGAATAACATTTCAATCAACTGTTGAAGCCCAAATAGGAAAGATCCTTAAAGACCATTGGAGAGTGAATGGTATGAAAGCTGCAGTGGGAAGAAGAAGGTTTTGGGCTTTTGATGGAAGAAATTCTCTTCAGTTTTGTTTTCCTTAGCTTGTAGCGGTGAAGAAGGAACCCAAGATACATCCCATAGAAAAGAATAAAAGGAACCTTGGGCGAGGGTGTCAAACTTTGTTTCCTTACCATTTACTTTTAAAAGTAGTTCCATAATGGTATAATTGCATGTTACATGTATGAGATCCTTCAGTGTTTTCGAGAGCAGTATAGTACTTTTGGTATGGAGGGCAAAAAAGTTAAACAGGAAAGCTTAATCCGTATTTTAAAAAATTTAAAAATTTATTAAATATTTTAAAAGTATTATTACTTTTATTAAATATTAACTAATATTAATTTAAAATAATTAAATCACATAATAAATAATAGTGATTAAATGATATTAAAAAGAGTATTTAAAAAAGATTATCCCCAAAATATTGTACTTTGGTTTTATTCTTAGAGTTAACTTCCTGTATGGAGTCTTTTCAGTGGCATAGTTTGTAACATGCTGATTTTATGAAATAATCAACCATGACTGTTGTTAGGGTTGGTTAAGCTAGAAGGTTTTTTTTTATTCCATATGGACCCCTCTGGTTAAATAATACATCATCTAACTGTTTTTGCTTAACCTTAAATCAGAAATAAAAGTGTTTGGAAAGTCTATTTAACACGGAGAATCTGATTTCTAGGCAGAAGAGAAGTTTCTTGAACCAGGAGAATACATGAACAGTGAAATACAAGCATGAAGTATTGCTAAAGCATGAGTAATACTTAAAACTTGACAGGATGTTTATACATAAATAGAAATGAAGCACAAATAAATGCTATGGACATTTTTCCAGTGATCAAATTATTTTCAGTAGGTAGCTTGCAAGATCCACAATGGGGATATAACTTTGCCACAGATGAATTTCCTATTTTGTTTAGGTTTTTACTAACATAATGAGACTACAGTTTTATAAAATGTAAAAGTGAGTAGTAAAGATCTCAATTTTAATACACTGAATTGAAACATTCCATAGCTTAATTGACTGGAATAACCCTGCAATCATTAACAAGATGTATAAAGTGTACCTTGGGGATATACCACTGAAAACAAAAGAGGTTAGTACATTTTTGCTTTTTCTTTGAACGAAAGTTGAACTATATTATATCTCCATTGATTCTTCATGTTTGTTTTGATGAGAGTTTATTGTATGCTAGAGTATTGAGGATGTGAATGATGCTGTGAGTAAGCTATGACACACAACCCGCCCCCCCCTGCCCCCAGGACAATTTAAACTAGTTTTCAGATATGCATAATTGTTAATGATGAATTCACACTGTATACACAACAGATATCTCTCTAATTCCTGAACTAAATTAATTATCAGGCTAGTTAGATGGGGTAGAATATTTACTTGTGTTAAGTTGTTTTTTCTCTGTAGTTATATTCCTAGTAAGATTAGAAACACTTCAGAAAGTGACAATCACTCAACCAGCAGAAGTGTGAAGCATTGTGGTAGAGTGGGAAGTGCCCTTGACTGGCTACACGGACCTTGGGGTCTGACCTCAGTTCCTAAGGAACCCTCCTGAGGCCTTTGGCCTCAACCCATCTGGGCCTAAGTTTTCACTTGGGATAAGATGAGGGTATTGGAATCAATCGATTCTTATTAATGGAGCATCTCTCTGACAGGGGGCTGTTCTGAAACCAGAACTGAAAAGAGATCCTGTCAGCACACGTGTTAAGTTAAAGATTGTTCCTCACCTTCTGCGATCTAAACAAGCTGCCGAAACTTTCCCAGCTAACATACAGGTAATCTCCACCCACGTCCCCTATAAAGAGAATGGCATGTTGGCAGTGCATTCTAATATTCTGTGTGTTTGACGAGAGTGGGCTGAGCATGGATTTCTGTTGTACACTTAAGCATGGTACTGTGGAGAGAGCACTGGATTGGGTGTCAAAAGACATGGAGTTCAAATCCTGACTTCAGCTTACTTTACTGTAAGATCTTGGACAAGTCACAGAACCTCTTTGACTCTCAGCTTCGTCATTTGTAAAATGACAGGGTAGGACTAGATGACCTCTAAAGTCCTTTCCAATTCTAAACTCTGATCTTATGATCCTGTAATTCAGGGCAGCCAGGGAATAGGTTGGATTTTTGGTATTTTCCCCTTTTTAAATTAAACATCTATTTTTAGCCACAGAATTATGCCATTATTCTTTATAAACTCTTTATCCTGTTGTTCTGTATTAGAATTAGATTGTTTATTCTACTGTTAAGTGTTCTATTCTGTAGTGTTCTATTCTGTAAAGCTCCTTTAAGGATTTTTTGAGAAAATATTTTTGCCAGGTGTGCATCTCATAGTAAAATTAATAATTGAAAACATTTTGACCATTTTTCTTCAGGTGCTCAAGTAATCATTTTTATTGGGAAATTCTTTTCTGGATTTTTATCCTACTAATGTAATATTTTAATATAGGCAAAGTGCTTTACATATATTATCTAATTTTATCTTTTCCAGGACACACATTGCTTTTAAGACAATCCCGTCTTAAGTTCCAGCCATGCAGTATACATATTTTAGCTTTGTCTGTTCACACTGCATAATATTATTAGAAAAACTAAACAGAAAAAAAAGAAAAGCTAAACAGATGTGTCACATTATTGGATCATGCTATCCAGCTACCTCTCAGTCTTTGCCTCTTCTGAACAAATCTACTGTGCCTTTATAACTTTGAACTTAATCCTCATAAAGCTTGTACCAGGCCATCTTCTCTCTTGAGGTAAAACTCACCCCATTTCTCTTTAAAATTACCTCCTCTGTTTATTTCACCAAGATAAGACAGTATCAGAGTTTCCGCAGTATTCCAGCTCTCTTCACCTCGGTGTACATCTTCACATTCATCTGTCTAAGGTGAAAGGTATGACTCCCCTAAAATTTTGCCGTTACTAGCTCTTTGAATCCTATCTCTTGTTCATTCCTTGGCAACTTGGCTTTCATGCTTGCCTCTTCCTTCATTTAATTTTTAGTCACACTTCATCAAACATCAGTCCTAGATTAATGCCCTACTGTCTGCCTCACTATTCTACAAAAACTTATTCCACCAAAATCAGTGATGACTACCTCCTGCAAAGTCTAGTGACCTCTACTTTGTCTTCTCTGCCACATCTGATCACCGCTTCTTGAAATTCTTGCTTTGTTTCTGAAGAAGTGCTGATTTTCCTCTATCTTTATGATGGCTTCTTGGCTAGTGTCCTTTTCTTATTCTGCTCTCTAATTATATGTATCTCTAAAGACAACTTTCTACACTTAATGTGTTAGAAGGCTCAAATACTCTTAAGAATTAAATATTTTATTGAAAACTCATTACATTTTAATTAATTTCATTGTATAAAATGTATTTAGAATATTTCAGTCTAAGTCCTAAATAGGATTATACTCTTAAATCCTAAATAGAATTCTTCGTCCATTGGTTCTCATTCACTTCTCTTCTGGGGCTGTCGTTAGAGATTCCTCTTTTCTTCTGGTTCTTCTTTTTTAAACTTTGTATTATTTTAAAAAGATCTTTCCAGAATTCTTGACATTCCTTATACTTCCTAGTCTTATTTACAGCATACTATGTATAGTTTACATCATTGCATTAATATAACACTTTTTAACCTTTTCATTAGTGTTATGTGCTTGGGCTTTTTCTTGTTTTAGCTGTTTTTATTTTTTATGACATGTTTAGGTTCTATTTTTAGCGATGGACTTCTTGAGTCAGAGGATGTGATTATCTTTTAGCTTCCTTTGTACTTCAGGTTGCTCTCAATTGCAGTTTCACCAGCAATGAATGAATGCACTTTTTGCCCACAATTCAGCTAGTATTAAGTTTCTTTGCTTTTAATTTAATGGGGGTGAGGTGGTACCTCAAAGAGATTTTAATTTGCACTGCTGTGATGGTTAGTTAGGATAGCTTTTCTACTTTCAAAGCTTCAGCTGTTATCTCTGAGGATGTTATCCACATTAACATAGCTTAGTACCTTGTTGGTAGCTTCATTTAGCATGAGGACTCTTAGGGTTAAGGGTCTATGAATTTGTTTTTTAAAAAATATTTTGATAACTGTTTCAATATAATTGGTTTCCTTCATAATACTATGTATTTTATACATTTAAAAACATTATTTGGAGAAGGGGTTCATAGCCTTCAGCAGACTGTCAGAGGGGTCCATGACCCAAAAATGGTTACAGATCCTTACATGCCTTGCCATCATCTTATACTTTACAGTGTTAAAAACCAAATTTACTTGCTTCACACAAAGCTCTTTCCTTCTCACCTCTCCCATTTTTGTCAAAAGCATTACTATTCACTGCCCCAAACTTGAAAGTGGAACACATACTGCGCATCTCCCTTCTCTTCTCCCTCTTTTTCCAGAGAAAACTCAGTCATCAAATACTTGAAAATGTCTCTGATTAGTCTTCCTCTGTTACATCACCACTCTCCTGGTTTGCCATTTTGCTGCAGTATCCACCTCTCTTCTTTACTCTTCCATCTCCTTATTCTAATCCATTTTGTTTGTTGCTGTTTCTGGAAACCCTGCTTTGTTCATAATACTTGTTTTGAAAATTTACAGTTCCTCATTGTCTCTTCTATAGAGTCTACATTCAAACAAAGATTTCAAAAACTTTCACAGTCTGCTTCCTATCATTTTTACTTCTCTGTGTCCCCCCACTGTTCATCATTATTAATTTATTCTAGTCAGATGAGTACCTTTACTCTGCCCCTCACATAAGCTGTCTTTTACCAGCCTCATTACTTTGGATTGAAATGTTCATTTTGCCTAGTATAGCCTTTCTTTCTCAAACATTCCAGAGTTTAATATTTCCTACTGTGGCAGGTGAAAGATGAAAGGACTGAGGAAACCAAGGTTTGATCTTCTGAGCATTTTGAGTCATTAAGCAATATATGCCAATTGCCTAACAGACTGGGACTGAGCCCCTTCCTCAGCTTAGAGCTAGACTCCAAATACAGGTTGAGACAAACTTTTACACATTAAAAACGATCCAATAGGGTCAGTTAAAAGGAAGCAATACAGCATAAGGTAGTCTGATTTCTAATTGGATGAAGGATTAGAAATTTTCCAAGCTGGGAGGGGGAGAGCAAACAGGTATAATTCCATGAATTCAGAAAAAGAGGTTTTCCACTCCTGTCAAGTGTCTGTAAACAGTCAAAGGAACATGGAAACAATAACTGATTGATCAGTATGGGACCAGTTTTTAGATAAGACATGGGTTACTTGAGATGTACAATTGTGAGAAAACTCTTTGCATAAACCTTTGGGTCTGACTGGATTTCTGGTCAACGTAACCTAGCTTCTTAGTTAAGAGTCAGCAGTAGAGATAGTCCAGTTTCCTAGTCAGGTTTTCTCCCAATTCCCAACAATTGAATAAAGTTTTCTCACAGAACAGAATTTGGCTAGAGTCATAATTGAATAGAAAGGGAACTGAACTAACTCCAGATTTGAGTCACAAGATGGAGTCAGTGTGATTCACTCAATTCCTACAATTACGCACTTGATGTCCTAATCCTCTCAGTTCCTTTACTACAAGGTCAGTTACATGATGCTTACTCTAGGTAATGAATTAGCTAATCCATTACTAATTAACTAAATCATTACTAATTAATTATTAATGAATTAGTCTTTTGGGAAATTGAGTCTGTGTGTGCTTTAGTGACTAGCATGCTTAATGAGGAACTCTGATAAGTATTTTTTCCTTCAGGATAGCTGTAATTAACTTTCCTTTTTTAAAGAAAAAATAAAAAGGTTTCTGCAGTGCTGTACAGTCTGCAAAGCACTTGCTTCACAACAGCCCTGTGAAGTATGTTGTACCAGTATGATTACTCTTCTTTCTATTTATTTTTTATCAGTCAGTTGTTTCTATATATTTCTGACCCATTAGTAGGCCTTCCCTTGTAACAAAGAGTGCATTTTTTCAACCCTTATCTGGGACCAACATTGATCATTGTGAATATACAGTATTCTGAATAACTTTTTAAGCCAGATAACCATTTACTTCACTTACACTAGATTTCAAATTTAATATAATGAATTTTTATATGTAACTTTTAAGAATAAGGTCTTGAGTCCAAATGAAATGTTACAAGGGATCTACTTTGGAAATACTGAATCATTTTTGATTAACAGGAAGTTGGTATGTGTCTCTGACAGTTCTCTCTTCCCACAGGTGGTGTATGATGGGCTGTTTGGCGCAAATACAAATGCAAAATTAAGAACATTATCCCTGCAATTTGTCCACCATATTTGTATAATGTAAGTTTCTTAAACTGTTCTTATGATAAAGTTATTTTAAATGGTCACAAATATTGTATTTGTCATATTATCCATTTTACTCCTTATATTGAAGGAATGAGTGTTTACTTTTTAGAAAAATATTTACCTCAGGAGTGAAATCTATGACTTTCTTTCCAAATGATTGAACCATAATATCTCTTATTTCAAGTAATTGCATTTAAAATGATCAATTTGAAGACTAAACAGTGACATGAACTAATATTTTACCTTTTTGTAAGCAGAAGGGATAATTTGTATTCTTTGTTTTGTTTTTCATTTTAGATGTCCAGAAATCAAGATTAAGCCACTAGGTCCAATGCTTTTAAATGGCCTCACTAAACTAATCAATGAATATAAAGAGGTGAGTGGCTTCTCTTCGCATATGCTAAAGTGATGTATTATGAAAGTGGCTATTTAAAGTAACTTTGTTATAGGATTACTATTCATAATTCTTCAAAAAAAAAAGAAAAGTTGGTTATTTCTAAATGTAGCTACTGAAAACTGATTTTAGAGTCTTATTTTGTCTATGTTCATTTAGATTTGGCACATATTATTATTATTATTATTATTATTATTAGGGAACCCGATTTTTGATACTTAAAATATCTGTCTGATTTCTTGATGACTTAACGCTAGTGGGGTGTAAATTCTGGCAGCTTTTGCCTTATTGGAAAGATTGCCACTTGGTGATAAATTCTTTGGCATTGCAACAAATGAAACAAACCAAAATACAAAATGGATGTTAGTCTTCTGTGGCTTTGCTTTTGCTCCTGCTGCACTAGTGCTAGAGATAGGTTAAGATAATTTTTAAGATAGTATTATAAACATTAGCTTATCTGTTGGTATTTTAAATGTGAAGACTTGCTTGTTAACATAGTACTGGAAGAATTGAATCCAGTTAGTGTTGACCAATGAACCGGGTGGCAAAGTAAAGTTGCACCTAAATGGAAAGATGGCTCACATGCTTTCTTTGGAGAGGCACCTCGAATACTTGCTACAATTAGTGCATCCAAGAAACATAGCTTTAGGGGACATATTGAAGTGCTCATGATGAGCATTTGCATGGCCACTTGGAAGGTAATTGCAGCTTATTCATCAACAAAATTTACAGAAGATGAAGAAGTAGAGACATTCTATGAAGAACTTGATGATACTGACCAAAATAAATTCATATATGACTTAATATTTTATTATTTCGGTGCAAAGGGGGCATAGGGAAGGACTGCAAAATAGTATGTTGGGAGTATGGCTTACATGGAGTGAGGAAGGAGAGAGGTCAAAGAAGCATCACTCCTATATATCATGACTGTTTGGAGAGATAATTGGAAGGTGTTAGGCCTGGCAAGAATCAACAGCCGAAGCAGCAGTTCACATTTATATAGTGCCTACTGCATGCCAGGCGATGTGCTAACATTTGATCGATCCCCTCAACCACCCTGGGAGATAGGCACTGCCTTTGAATTTAGGTCTTCCTTACTTTATACCCAGTGTACCATCCACTATACCACTTAACTCATATCTGTGGCTAGCCAATAGACTGATCCACCAGCACAGACACCGTGGCTGGACAGTGTTCTGTGCATGGAATGGAACACAAGGACAGAAGTGGGTTAGGCTGCCTTGGGTCCACAATAGAATAGTTTTAATGAACCCAAGCTTTTCCCTGAAGTAATATTAATATTCTTTTGGTGATGCTGCCTGGCTATCGTTAGGGAGTATTAGTTCCCAATTAAGATCATAGATCATAGCTAGATTTAGATTTAGAGCTAGGAAGGACCTTGTAATTTTAGAAAGAGACCCTGTAGAGGTTTAGAGGTTAAAAGGTCAAGTGACCTGACCAAGGTTGTACAACTAGTATCAGAGGCACAAACTCTACCCAAGTCTTCCACACTCCAAATCTAGGACCCTGTACACTGTACTAGGAGTTTTTGACCCAAGATCCATGAACCCCTAGGGAATTGTGAATAAATTTCAGGATATCTGGAAACTTGAATGGAAAAAAAATTATTTTTATTCACTTCCACCTGAATTAGTGTTTCTTTCAGTTATTAATTTAAAAAAAATTATTCCAAGAAGGATTCTGTTAGCTGCATCAGACTTGCCAGAAGAGTCCATGACATAAAAAAGTTAAGAATCCCTGCACCATGCCAAGCTACTTCCTCAAATTAATGTTGATGGTCATCTGGTGGAGAAAGAAGAGGTATATGGTAGATATTAGTAGGTTACCTAGTCTTCATTAGCAATGAAGAATCACACGAAAGAACTGGCACATCTAACATATGACTGAAAACAAAAGTGGGGCTTCTCATATGATGAGAACAGATGGTAGCAATGGACAGCCCTCATTCTCCATTGGTATTCACATAACATCAGCCTTTCTAGAGGAAGGACCCCTAGCTGGTTTGGCGGACTCCTGTGAGAATCTGACTTACTAGAACAAATGGGCAAATTTACACAAGATGAGAGGGCATGAAGATACTTGTAGTTTGCATTGTTGGAGTGAGTGCCCTCAGTGGTGAAATCATAGATCTGTTGAAGCATCCATTTTTATTCATAATACATAGAGAGATGGATTACTCATTTTCCTCCTGTACTGTACTGTGCTGTACTGAGACAAGGCTTACAAGTCATAAGTCTCTGCACCACATTTTTCTTGGTCGTGTCTTTATAATCTGAGGGTAATTGTAGATGAACTGGATTAGGCTGGGATTTGTGCTTTTCAGTTGACAGATTTTATGATTCGTGGCTAAACAAGATGCTTAATACATTATATGAAAAATATATGAAATAGTATATTAATGTATGAAAAAACTTTGCCTTCAGAATCATATATTAAACATTTTAGTTCTTAAAGTGTGTACTTCTAGGCATAGTGCAAATTCTAGTTCTAACTTTTCTCCAGCCAATTTGTATATCAAAATTTATGATAGATCTGTTTTGTTTTTTTAATTTAAAATTTTTATTTTCAGTTCCATTTTCTCTCCCTCCTTCCAGATCTTTCTACATCCATTGAAAAGGCAAGAAATATGATATAATATAACGTACATATGAAAGCAGTACAAAATATATTTCGTCATTAGCCGTGGGTTCCCTTCATCCCCCCAAAAAAGCAATAAATAAATGCTTAGCTATGCTTTGAGTCCATCAGTTCTCTGACCTAGCATTTTACATCATGAATCCCTGTATGATCGGTCTCTTTAACTTGATAACTGCCTATTGATGATCAGAGAAGACCTGATAAAAACTTTCAAGTTATTCTTATATCAAAGATAGCAGGGTACTCTGAACTGGCTGGCAGGAGGGAGAAAAGCATTTTTAAGTAGAATTACAATTGAGGATTAAGAATAAATCCAAGTCCTCAAAAACATTCCATTTGTAAGAACTTTTCCACTTCTCTGTTGTGATTGGGATAGCAAAAGGCACTTTATAAATAGTCATCAATCCTTGCCTCTCCCATAAAGTAGTTGTAAAAATTGTATTTTTAGCTTTAGAAATTTCAGTTGGGCGTGAATGGAACCATGATGGTAGTGTAGAGAAAGCTTTACAGATGAACTCTCCCAATATTCTTCTCCAAACAACTTCAGATTGCTTTCTGGAGTGGAAAAGCCAACAAAAGGTCAAAGTGCGTCATTTTTCCAGCCGAAGAAAGCTTAGGAGTTTGGAAGGAGAGGTCTGTGCCACTGGTGTGGGAGACTAGCCTGGAGCATGTGTGGCAGCAACACAGTCACTGGGTCTTGGAGGTGGCAGTGACAGTAGCAGCTTAGGGAGCTCCCAGCCCATTGATGGTAAGGTGATTAGACAGCTGGTTAGAAAGAGATAACAGGGAACACCTGTGCTGGCACTAGGCATAGGACAAGCTATTGTTTTGCAACTCCATTGCCTGTACTACTTCCTGGTCATAATTCCAAGGCAGAGAGGAGTACTTGTAGTCTTAAGGGATCAAGAGCACTTCCAGGTTAAGGACGAGAGCTCAGACCAGGAGAACAATGACTACACCTCTCCCTGCATTATACCACCTTGGAAGCACCAAAAATGTCTAGATCCCCCAGAACTAGCTCTGAAAACAGCAGTGTGAAAAAGTTTGAAGCTTGGGATAGTGCCCCTCATTCTTGAAACAGAGCCCAATGTTAACATAAAGTTTAAATTCAAGAAATAGACTGCAATGGTGAGCAAAGAACAGAAAAAGAACCTGACCGTAAAAAATTACTATGGCGACAGGGACAATCAAGACAAACTCAGAAGAAGAAGACAGTGATGTTAAAACAGCCACAAGCAATGCCTTTAAGGAAATAAAAAATGAATTGGACATAAGGCTAACAAGATTTCCCGGAAGAGCTAAAACATTTTAAAAATCAAATAAGACCACATCTCTTCTGTCAGATTGGCCAACATGACAAAACAGGAAAATTATAAATGCTGGAGAGGAGGTGGGAAAATTGGAACATTTACATTGTTGGTGGAGTTGCGAACTGATCCAGCCTTTCCGGAGAGCAATTTGGAACTATGCCCAAAGGGCTATAAAAATATACATACCCTTTGACCCAGCAATACCACTTCTAGGGCTGTATCCCAAAGAGATCGCACAAGTGGGAAAGGGACCCATATGTACAAAAATACCAATAGTATCTCTTTTTGTGGCAGCAAAGAATTAGAAATCAAGGGGATGCCCATCAATTGGGGAATGGCTGAACAAGTTGTGTACATGAATGTAATGAAATACTATTGTGCTATAAGAAATGAGGAGCAGACGGACTTCATAATAACCTGGAGAGACATATGTGATCTGATGCTGACTGAGGGGAGCAGAACTAGGAGAACATTATACATGATTACAGGCACGCTGTATCTCTGATGACTGACTTTGATAGACTTGGCTCTTACTCATGATGGAAAAAGCTATGCACATCCAGAAAATCATGGAGTCTGAATGCAAATTGAGGCAAATTATTTGTTCCTTTTCTTCCTTCTTTTTTTGGTTTTGATTCTCCTTTCCATTCATTCCATTGGTTATAATTCTTCTTTACAACTTGACTGTTGTGTAAATAAGTTTAATGTGAAGGTGTATGTACAACCTATATCAAATTACATGCTGTCTTGTGGGGGAGGAGAGGGAGGGAAAGAAAATTTGGAACTCAAAAACTTGTGGAACTGAATGTTGTAAACTAAAAATAAAAAATAAATTTTAAAAAATCAAATAAGAATGGTAGAAGAAAAAATTGAGAAAAGAGATGAGAGGAATGCAAGAAAATTATGAAAAGACAATTAACGGCTTGGTAAAAAAAAAAATAAAGGCACAAAAAGTACTGAAGAAAATAACACCTGAAAAAACAATCAGCCAAATGGACAAAGAGGTACAAAAGCTCACTGAGGAAAGTAGTTCCTGATAAATTAGACTTAGGCAGCGGGAACTAGTAATTCCAGGAGACATCAAGAAATAATAAAACAATGTCAAAAATGGAAAAAAACAAAAACAAGAAAATGTGAACTATCTCATTGGGAAAAAACCAGCTGACCTGGAAAATATATTGAGGGGAGATAACTTAAGAATTACTGGACTATCTGAAAGCTTAGACATCATATTTCAAGAAATTATAAAGGAAAACTGCCTTGATATCTCAGAACCAGATTGCAAAATGGAAATAGAATCCACCAATTGCCTCCTGAAAGAGATGCCAGAATGAAAATTTCCAGGAATATTGTAGCCAAATTGCAAAGCTCCCAGGTTAAAGAAGGAATACTACAAACAGCCAGAAAATGACCATGCAAATTCTATGGAAATACAATCAGTATCACACAGGATTTAGCAGCTATCAGTTAAAGAATGGAAAGCTTGGAATATGATATTTAGGAAAGCAAAGGAGCTAAGATTATGACTAAGCAAAACTGAATATAATCTTCAGGGGGAGAAAATGTACAGCTAATAAAATAGAGGAACTTCAAGCATTCCTTGATGAAAAGAGCCAAGATGAATAGACTTTGACTTTCACATACAGATTCAAGAGAAATCACAAAAAGAGAAACGTGAAAGATAAGTCATTTAATAAGGTTAAGAGATAGCATAAAAAGGGAAACATGAAAGAAACATCAGAAGAGACTTTCCTATATGGGAAGTTGATACCTGTGACTCCTGAGACCTATATCATTATGAGGGCAGTTAGAAGGAGTCTACATAGAGGGCATTGGTGTGATTCTGTGATGTTGGGATGATAACAGAAAAAGAGGGTTGAAAAAGAGGGGTGCACTAGGAGAAGGGGGAGAAGAGAGTATCAGTGGGAGAAATCTCATAAGAGGCATACAAGGAAGAGCTTTTGCAGTGGAGGAGGAAGTGGGGGGCATGGACAATGCCTGAACCTCCCTCCCATCTGAAGTAGTTCAAAGAGGGAAGACTAATTAATACACGCACACACACACACACGCACGCACGCACGCACACACACGCTCGCGCTCTCTCTCTCTCTCTCTCTCTCTCTCCCTCTCTCTCTCTCTTTCGGTTGGGTATAGAAAGCCAGCTTATCCAACAGGAAAGGGGAGAAGTGGGATGGTATAATAGAAATGGGATGGGAGGAATGATAAGAGGGAACGCATGTTAAGTGGGGCAGTGGTCAAAAGCAAAACAGACTTTTGAGGAGGGACAGGCTAAAAAGATAGAAGGACAAACAGAAGAAAATAGGATGAAGAAAAATGTACAACTCATAGTCGAAACTGTGGATGTCAATGGGATAAACTCATCCATAGAATGGAAACAGCAGAACGGATTAAAAACCAGAATCCAATAAGATACTGTTTACAAGAAATACACATGAAACAGAAAGACACAAAATTAAAATAAAGGGCTGGAGCAGAATCTGTTATGCTTCATCTGAAGTTAAAAAGGAAGGGGTAGTAATTATGATCTCAGACACAGCAACAGCAAAAACAGACCTATTTAAAAGAGATAATCAGGGAAACCACATCTTGCCATAGACAATGGAGGAATATCAGTACTAAATATAAATGTACCAAATGGCAGAGCATCCAGATTCTTAAAGGAGAAGTTAAATGAGTTATAGTAGTAAATAGATGGTAAAACTGTACTAGTGGAGGACCTCAATATTCCCTTCTCTCAAAGCTAAATAAATCTGAGAGAAGCTAAATAGATAAACAGAATTTTAGAAAAATTAGATATTGGATATCTGCAGAAAACTGAATGGGAGTAGAAAGGAGTATGCTTTTTTCTCAGTTACACATGTTACCTTCACAAAAATTAGGGCATACTGGGGCAACATATTAGGGTGTAAAAGCCTCATAAACAGATGAAGAAAAAAATCTTAAATTCACCCTTTTTGGACTATAATGCAATAAAAATTACATTCAATAAAGGGCCTCGGAAGGATGGATTAAAAGTAAATTGGAAACTAATCTAATCCTAAAGAATGAGTAGATCAAAGAACAAGTCATCGAAACAGTAATTTCATTAAAGATAATGGCAACAGTGAGACAGCTTACCACAATTTGTGGGATGAAGCTAAAGCAGGGCTTAAGGGGAAATTAGCAATTCTAAACATGTACATCAGTAAAAGAAAGCAGACTAATTGGGTTGAGGCCTGATTCAGGGGCAGACATAAAGTTAAATTGATGACTTTTCATTATAGTCTTTATAATTGAGACTGCTGGATTTTCTAAAGCCATTTGTTTGAAGCTGAATTTTCAAGAGGGCACCGTATTTTACATTATTACAGTATTTGTGGATTTTTAAAAATTGCTGTGTATTTTAAGATTGAAGTAATAAGAAAGCATGCTTTAAAAGGATGAATTATAAACTAGTATGTAAAGTAACCTAGCCTATAGTCAGTCCTATGTTCAGTAGAATGAGTTGTGGCTTCTTAGCATGTTATCTTCCCTGTTTAGAGAAGGCAGGTTTTAATACTTACTAATGATATATCTGGTCAGAAAATATGCTGTTAAAATATCCTCTCGAAAAATAGCTGGCAAAGAAGAAACATTTAGTTTCAGCCATGATCTCATGGCTTCCTTCTTGATGTGATTTTGACAGAAATTTTTTAAAATTTTGAGTATTATATAATTTAATTTTGTTCAATTTTATGTGTTCATACTCTAAGATCTGGTAGTTGGAGGTATAAAGAAAACTAAAGGTTTGGTGGAAGGTATGTACTGTTTTAGTGCTATTTCGGTCATTAGTTTTTCTTAATACTTTGTCATCTTTTAAAAAAATTTCTAGGATCCTAAACTACTGTCAATGGCATATTCAGCTGTTGGAAAACTTTCCAGGTGAGTAAACTGTCATAGGTAAAATTACCTGTGTCGTATCTAAAGGAATTTGTGATTATATGATATTTAATATTTGTAGGTAAGAGATGGAGAATAAATGTGTCCTTTTCAGAACTGGGAAAGAGATTTTTGTTGGATCTTCTTTTTCTGTTTAAAAAAAAAAAAGGGAAAGGTCTGGAAATCTGTGTCCAGTCTATTTTCTAGGTTTGTTAAGCATTTCTAACCTTCATATATTCTGTAATACATTTAAAACAGGCTTTTGTCTGTTGGTCACACTTTACTGTCTTTCTCAGCCTGGAATACACTCCTTTCTCACATCTTCCTCTTCAAATCACTGTTTCTCTCCAAAGTTCAAAATATCCTCTCCTTCATAAGGCTCCCCTCTCCACCCCCACCTCACATGCTAAGTGCTCCCTACCTCTGTCACAGAGCCATGGTGAAGAACAAGTGGCTAATTTAATAAAGTTCTATGTTATATATCAGCATATTATGGTAATACTGTACTTGCATTCTAACCATAGTAAATATCGACTTTTAAACATGTTTCATGGTAGAAGTGGTTTCCTTTACTTATATCCATATAATTATTGGCTAGAATCACTTGAATGGTTCTTTGAGGCAAAAAGGGAAGTAATTGCAAAAAAATAAAACATTTAGCTTTATCTTCTCTCAAATCATAGAATTGTAGGATCGTGGTTCTAGAACAGGAAGAGACCTCAGAGATCATCTTGTTTTAACCCCCTCATTTTACAAATGAGAAAACTTGAGACCTAGGGAGGTTATTTGACCTGTTCTTAGTTCACAGGTAATATCAGAATCTGTGTTTACTTCCCAACATGTTTATCTTAAATAATTTGTGTGTGTCTGTTTTCTCGTAGTCGAATGCCTCATTTGTTTACCAAGGACATTGCTCTTGTACAGCAGTTTTTTGAAGCATTATGTAAGGTACGTGAATAGAAACATTAAAGAAGATTATTCTGCTTAGAATGCTTCCCTCCCCTGAGGACATTATTGATAGAAGGGGTAGAAACATTTTGTCTTTCATCCCTTTTTTTCTTTTTTCAGGAAGATCCTGATACTAGGCTTGCCATTCAAGAGGCTTTATCTATGATGGTTGGAGCATATAGTACTTTGGAAGGAGCCCAGCGTACTCTTATGGAGGCACTGGTTGCTTCATACTTAATTAAGGTAGAGTCAGATATTTGAATCTGTTTTAAGTAGTTTGTTGACTTGTAAAGTATTGTGCAGTTTTAAAATTCAAATTTGTTTTGAAATGGTTCTCATTTCTTATAGAACAGAGAAAAGAATTTTTATTTTCATTTACCATTGTGGTATAGATTTCACAGAACATTTTTTCTTTTATTTCCCACTATCATAAAGGTCGTCTAGCTTTAGGGAAGAATAGGATGACAGTAATATTTTTAGTGTAGCCTGGTCTGAGACCTAGTTGACTTGATATTCTTTCCCTTAAAATAAGTGGCTTTTTGTTTATTTAAATAGCAACTGATCATTTGAACCTTCTGATGTACAGATATGCATACATACACACACATACACACACACACACACACTCTCACACACTCACACACACACACACACAATGGGAACATATAAAAATCATGAAAAAAGCAAACATTCAAGACTTAAAATAAATCAAGCAGTAGCCTAAAATAATTGTGTATACTCTGCCTCTTTTTCATTCCCTTTTTGTTTGTTTGCCTTGAAAAATGAAAAAATTCTGAGTATATTTGCCTGTAGACATTTTTGTCTTCCTATTGATGATAGATGGAGAGAGATGAATTTGATAGCGGAGGTTAGATGTGTTTGAGATTAATATAAATCTTTGGGTCAAGTGGAATTATGGCCAGTATTTTTAAAGTATGTTAATGTAAATTATCTATCTGTTGGCAATATTTCAGAAGTTTGTTTTGAGCATTCTAGTTTTAGGATAGCATGGCAGAAGAATTAGGATAAAATATTTGTATGATATTCACAGGGGGAAGTTCAGGCATACTTATAAGTACCATTAATGATGCATATGGTACTTCTATATGGTACGTATGGTTCATGATCATATAATATTGTGTTTAGCCATGGAAGTACTTAGGTCTATCTGAGGGCTTCCTGGAACATAGCTTGTATCCTTATGTAGTAGTTTCATTAGGGGAGAGTGTAGCTTTCAGTCCTCGTACAACAAAATTTTCAAGCTTGAGATAATTGACCACTTACTGAGAAATCTTTTCAAAATGACAAGATCTTAATTTGATCAAAGAATTTAGACTATTCTTTGAAGTTCACTGTCATTTATTTAAGCTAAATTAGGGAGACAGAACTGTAAAGACATATTGAAAGAGACATTCTTGTGCTTCCATTATTACTAATTACCGACTGCCTTGTTTTTATACCCTTTTATATTTCCACTTTTGCTAGCACTTGTGATTGAAAGAAGTTAATGGTTTTCGGGGAGAGTTCAATGAGAATTAGTCCTCAGAAATGACAGTATTTGTTATTATGGTAATATGAAACTACTTTCTTAGTGGTAAAGATTGTGTCATTAGATCTATTCATATTTATTGTTTGGTTAAATTTGGAGATCAGAAATTTTGAAATACTGCAATGCCCTTTCGAAAGGAAACCATGTGTCTTTAGGGCTATAGTTGAGCATCAGTTTCTGTTTTTGAAGTTAGTTGTTTTACTTCACCTATGAGGAGCAGAATAAATGTCCCGATGATATTTTATTTCAATTCCAGAAGATCTATTTCTGGTTCTTATGTATAATTCAGAACTTGGGAATTGGTTTGGCTTAGAGGAGAAGATTTTGTTAAATTGTTACAAAAGCAGAGTTTCCAGGAGAGGGGCTTTACGTTTACATATTTATTGTGGAATTTCTTAAACAATAGAATTATTTTGGTCAGATTAATATCTGTCAGTATGTCTAGTTAAAGATCTTGTATACCTGGATTGTTCTGTTGCTATGGAAATATTTATAAGTTTTAAAATATTTATATTTAAATGATTGCATAGATGCAATTAGATGAATTGCTGATAATTGACTTGTTTTTTATATGTCAAATAGCCCGAAGTCCAAGTTCGCCAGGTGGCTGTGAAATTCGCCAGCACGGTGTTTCCCCCAGATCATATCCCTTCCAGATACTTACTTTTGCTAGCTGCGGGAGATCCGTAAGTTTCAAAAGTGTTACCCAAAATTTAGATTCAGTTGTAGTTGCTTAAAAGTTTTGTCAAATTACACATGTTTAGTAGTGCCCCACTTGGATGAAATCTTATAGAACCAAGCAGAACTTCTTGGGGATAAAGGTGAGAGTTACTTGGTGAACATCAATACAATTTGAAAAGCTTTCATGGCATTATTTCTTGAATTGAAAAGTTAGAATGGTGGTGGAAATAACACTTCCCTCAGACAAAGATGGCCTACTAAGATGAAAGTTTGAATTTCCTCAGACGTTCTAAAAAAAATGATCTAATGATGTCAAGTAATTTGGTCTTATATCTCATTTTATTATTTTATTCTTCCTATCCTGCCTAATTTGATTCAGTGAGGGTAAAGAAATGAAAATCAGGTAGGTCATCAGTGAATTAGAAATAAAAAAGGAAAGGGTGTGGCTGGCAAGGTTTTTAATAGGGGGACATACTATATATTCCAGTATTTTTGTGGTCTGCTTTTAGAGACTGTGCCAGAGGAACAGAAATAACCTGACTTATGGCCAGTTAAATAGACCCAAGAATATAATTTTGGGTCAGACCATTGGTAGCACATCAAGCCCAGTATTTTGGCAGTAATATTAAGACCTGTGGTTAACCTCATTGTACTTTACCTTATGAAATTGACCTAAATGCCTGGTGATCCCAGGTTTTTCATAATGAATTCATTTGCAGAACTATAATAATCTAGTCTGATCCTCAGTCTGTGCATGTTTTTGTTTGTATCTGGTGTGACATCCACATACCGTCCTAAGATTTTGATTTTAAGAGAGTGTCACTTTCTAGTATAGTCATTCCCTCCTTTTCATTTGTATGCATTCCTGGAAATTGTGTTTTAAAACAGATTATTTTACAATAGGAATCATGTTATACTTGGGAAATGTGTTCTTGATCAAAGATTTGCCATTAACTAGATTAAAGATGTGATCAATAATGCCGTTAAAGGAAAGATAGCTAAAATCTGCCATGACAGTTTAAATAAAATTAGGCCTTAATTCCCATTAAATGAGAACAATTGTACTAACCAGTTAAATTCTGCAAGATTCTTCCATACACAACTATACATCCTCCTGCCCCAAACCTGATTTCATTGATGCAGGCAAATGCAGGTAGTCTCTAACCCACGTTCACATAGCTTACTATGTGGCTGTTAACTTCTGTTTTAGTGTTCTTTCCATTAGGAAGCTACTAATCAACAAAAAAATGCTACTAAGTCAGTTTACTTGACACTTGGTTGATAGATACTATAGCATTCAAAGTGCTGTAAAAATTAAATTATAAAATAAAGCTGGTAAAACTGAGTACTTTTATACTTATTTCCACTTTTCTTTTTCACCTTGACTTTCAGTTGAGCTTTTATTTATTTTTAAAATTATTTTTACTTTAGATCTGGAATTTTATTAGACCTAGTGTCAAGAGCTGTCATTGTAAAAACACTCCACCATGCCAGTCTAATTTGGAGTCTTTTAAAATTGGGGCATCTTTAAAAGAGGTTAGAGGGTAAAAGAGGTTAAGTGATTTTTCCATGGTCACACAGCCAATGTTGTCTTAGATTTCTCCTCTTTCACCGTCAGACTCCTGGAAAAAGCAGTCTACACTCATTTCATATACTTCCTCATTTCCTAGTACTTTATAATCTGGTTTCTCACCCAAACACTCAATTGAAATTGCTCTCTTCAAGGTTAGCCTTATGCAAGGAACAGCAAGGAGACCCATTGTCACTAGATTAGAGTCTGTGCCATAGGGTATAGTAAAATGTAGACTGTAGAAAAAAGCCAGGTTGTAAAGGGTTTTAAAAGCCAAATAGGATAAATATGGAGTCACTGGATTTTATTGAATTGGGGAGGAAGTGTGTGTGACCTGGTCAGACCTGTGCTTTAAGATCAGGATGACAGCATAGCAGGAATGAACTGGGAATAGGGAGACCAACCAAGAATGTTCTTACAGGAGTTCATGCCTGAGGTGATTAGCACCTACACCAGGAGAACAGCTGTGTCAGAACAGAGAGCGGGGCATATATGAAGAAAAACCATTAAGGAAGAAGAATCGGTAAGGCTTAGTGACAGACTATGTATATGGGGTGATTGGGAGTGAGAAGTTGAGGATAAAGAAGTTGTGAGTCTAAGGTTTGAGGGGACAGATAATGATTTTGTTTTGGAGGTGTCGAGTTTAAGATGTCTGTGAGACATTCAAGATTCTAATGGGTAACTGGTGATAGGAGATTAGCAGTCAGGAGAAAGGGTAGAACTAGATAAAGAAATCTGAGAATCATCTGAATAGAATGATAATTAAACCCCTTAGAGCTAATGAGAAACCAGTGGATCCTTTCTTATGTTCTTAAACCATAGTTGAAATAAATAATAAAATGAAATGCTTGTGTTGTGGTTTGTCCTTTGTTCTTGAAGAGGACTATAACATCAGGAAGATGATGCCATGACTTGTAAGTGAATTGGATTTAAGTGAGGGAGGGCTGTGCAAAGTCACCAGCCTCACTTTCTCTTCCTGAGCCATCTGGGTCCAGTGGCCAGGTATGGATCAGGACAACTGGAGATGGCCCAGGATGCAGTGGAGACCTTGACCTTTTTAAGCTAGGGAATAAGCCTAGGGATAGCCCCTTTAATCCCCTCCCCCCTCCCCCCAAAAAAATCAAACTGGGAAGGGAAGACCCTCAGGGTTTCTGGCCAAAAGAGAAACAATTACTGTTTACATTCACCTTATCCTTGGTGGGGGTGGGGGGGGCCAAATAATAACCATAAGAGGTACTTATGCTGGGACCTATTGTTGGCCAGTCAGTGACAGCCAGAGTGAATTGGATTTAATATTGAATTTTTTAATTATTATTAAAGGAGCCATCCCTTGGCTTACTTCTTAAACCCCCCCAATCACTGAATGAGTGTTACCTCAAAGTGAGAACTCAGAAGGACCTTAGCTTAAAAAGGCCAAGGTCTCCTGTTGCATCCTGGGCCATCTCTAGTTGTCCTAATCTATATCTGACCACTG
Organism: Trichosurus vulpecula; assembly: GCF_011100635.1. NCBI lineage: Eukaryota > Metazoa > Chordata > Mammalia > Diprotodontia > Phalangeridae > Trichosurus > Trichosurus vulpecula. The sequence goes on along the minus strand of NC_050573.1, from coordinate 555,898,367 downwards.
GACCCAGATGGCTCTGGAGGAAAAGGTGAGGCTGGTGACTTTGCACAGCCCTCCCTCACTTAAATTCAGTTCACTTGCAAGTCATGGCATCATCTTCCTGATGTCATGGTCCTCTTTGATAATGAAAGTCAAACCACAACCTGTGAGTAGTCTGAGCTGCCTCACTGAGAACCTAACTGGCCAGTTCCAGTGGGGCAAGTCAGCTCCTACTCCTACTCCCCTCCCCTTTCCCCCTCTTCTGCCCTTCCCTCCCCTCTCCTCTTCTCTGTAAATTTTGATGGCTGAAACCTACCTTGATATTTTGGAGTTTACTGGCTAAATATCTTTCCTGAAGACCATGCCTTTAACCCAATTCACTCTGGCTGTCACTGATTTTCCAACAGTAGGTCCCTGCCCAAAATGAAATGCTAGATTTCTGTTAGAAGGTAGTGAAAATAAAGATTGTATTTTTTTTCCTATCCAAGCTCATGAACCTCTTAAAATCTGTTCATGGACCACTAGGAGGGTGGTGTCTTTACATCCTAGATTATGAACCTCTGGTATAGAAGGAGGAGAGAAAAGGGCTATAAGACCCTTGCAGAGCACACATTTTTAGTGAATGTGAGTTGGAGAAAGATCCAGTAAGGGAGACTGAGGAGTGATCAGAGAGGTAGGAGAACCAGGACCAATCAGTTTCGTTAAAACCTGCAGAAGAGAGAGGACCCAGGAGGATAGGGCATTCACCAGTGTCCAAAGCTTCGTAGAGGTCAGGAAAGGATGAGGATTGAGGAAAGGCCATTAGATTTGGTCATTAGGAGATCATTGGTCACTCTGGAGAAGGTAGCATCAGTTGAATGGTGAAGTTGGAAGCCAGACTGAAGAGAGTTTAGAAGAAAGTGAGAGGAGAGAAATTGGGGGTTTACCAATTTTTTCAGTCAGCTTTCTCAAAGAGTTTATCTATGAAAGGGAGAGATATAGGAGGACAATAAGAGAAAAAGGTCCTTATACTCTACCTAAAAAATTGCCTTAGGTATACGAAGGCAGTGTTCAAAGAAATGGTGTAACACTCTAGAGGGCTGAAGTAGTGTCAGGTGGCTGAAATAATAGCGCACATTTCTTTAAAATTCTTTATTTAATAGTTTTTAAAAATCAATAAAAGTCAGTTTTCTTTCCCTTTCCATTCTTGGGAATGGGAGAAGGGGGAGGCAGTGCAGGGGAGTGAAAACCAAAATCCCTGAAACATATGCATAATTAAGCAAAAAAAATTCCTGCATTGCCTGTGGCAAATATATTTCAATGTGTTTTCTGTTTTTACGGTGTTCATCTATAAACTGTCCTCCTGGTTCTGCTTACCTCATTCTGCAGCAGTTCATACAAGCCTCAGTTTTTTCCTGAAACCATCTCATCCATCAGTTTTTTTAAACAATGTGTACATTTGTATACAGTAATTTGTTCAGCTATTCCTTAATCGATGGGCACCGCTGGAGTTTCCTCTGATACCACAAAACAAAAGTTGCTATAAGTTTTTTTGTGCATATAGGATGTTTTCCTATTTCTTCGTTATCTTTGGGGTCTAGTAATGACATTGCTAGCTCAGCATAAGCACAGCTCAGTAACTTTCTAGGCCTAATTCTACATTGCTTTCCTTTTTTTCTTTTATTGCAGGGGGGAAGGCAGGGCAATTGGTGTTAAGTGACTTGCCCAAGGTCACACAGCTAAGTAAGTGTGTCAGATGTCTGAGGCCAGATTTGAACTCAGGTCCTTCTGACTTAAGGGCCAGTGCTCTACTCACTGCACCACCTAGCTGCCCCTCTACATTGCTTTCCATAATGGCTGAACTGACTCATAGCTCTACCAGCCATGCACTAATGAGCTTTTTTTCCTACAATTCTCCAAGATTTGTCATTTTTCTTTTTTGTTTAATTTGCTGGTCTTATAGCTATGACTAGAGTCTCAGAATTGCTTTAATTTGTATTTATCCAATTACAAGTGACTTGGGAATGTATTTCGTTATGGGTAAGAGTACATATTTTTAAGGATAAGGCTTAAAGCACTTGCCCTGGTTTTTTTTTTTTAATCTTGTTTTGGTTTTGTTTTTGTATCCTCATCGATGACCCAGCACAGTGTTTTGCATTGTTGTTTTCAGTAAATGTTTTTGAATTTCAAAGAGTTATCATTGTGGATACTGACATTTTTAAGGATGAAATTGGGAGAAATGGTCTGAAGGAAAACTGAGATCCAAGGGATCTGAGATCTTTAGGATGGCAGAATGCCCCAGACATTTCTGAGTTATCCATGGCAGTGAAAAGAGTAATGTGAGTGAGGTGTGTGTTGGTGCTACTTCAAAGCCTGTGAGAGGATGGGAGCAGGAAAGAAGTAAGGAGAGCAGCTAGAATTCCCAAGGCATGTCAGCTACTCAGAAAAAGCATTTTTTCAGCACTTGCTTTGTATTGGGTGCTGGACTGGGCATACAGGTTCAAAGAATGGGGCAACTTCTGCTCTTCGGGAGCTCACGTTCTAGAGGAGACAGGTGTATAAAAAGAATAAATATAAATCAATAGGAAATATTTAACACATATGGTTAGGGAGAATAGCTACTAACAGTTGCTGGAGGTATCAGAGAAGACTCAAGAAACTATTAATCTTCATTTTATACTCCTTGCTTTAAAAAAAAGTATATAATAAATTCTCTAAGTTACATTCATAACTGCCCTCCTTGTCCGCGATTGCTTCTGAACTTCTTTCTCTTCTCTGTGCTTTTAAAAAATAGGTTTTGTTGACCCTCCGGGGTGGGGGGGAAAGGGGGAACTTTATTCTTGCTGGACCCCTTCTTCCAAAGTTAACTGAGAGGAAAAAACAAACTGTAGAAAATGAGCATAGTCAAGAAAATAGAATCCACACTGTGGTGATATTTAAAACTCTGTTTTGTACCTTGCATCTCTCACTTCTCTGTCAGGAATTGGGTAACATGCTTCTTCATATGTCCTCTGTAGAAATGTTGGTCCACTGCTCTGATCATAGTTAAAATCTTTCTAAGTTATTTCTCTTTTTACAATGTTGTTATCCTTTTGTAAATTATTCTCTTGGGGGCAGAGCCAAGATGGTGGAGTGAAAGCAGGAACCCACCTGAGCTCTCCCACAGACTCCTTCAGATACCTCTAAAAAGTAGATCTGAACAAATTTTACAATGGCAGAATCCACAAAGAAACAGAGTGTGGCAGATTTCCAGCCCAAGACAACCTGGAAGGTCAACAGGAAGGATCTGTTGCATCAGGCTAGGAGAGGAGTGCGGTATAGCACACAGGCTGTACCAGAGCAAAACCAGAGCAAACCCCAGCAGACTGAATCACAGGCAACAGTGGTGATTCCCAGACTTCTCAGCGCAAGAGCGGGGCTCTTTTGGAACTGGACAAGAGAGAAGCACAGGGCGTGTGGCAGGGGCGCCACTACTCCTGGGGCTAGGAGCCCAAGACTGAATGTTTGAAAGTCACCTATTTAAATTTCTGGGAGCCAAGATAGTGGAGTAAATAGTAAGTCGCTCTTACCCTCCATTGTTGATCTTGAAAAACCCAGAGAATATTGCCCCAGGAAAAATCCTGGCATAGTGGAGCCAGCAGAAAGGGCATAGCAGTCTGTTAACTCAGGGGGATAAGGGGATTAATGGGAAAGGTCCCTCCTTTTGTGACTGAAGGGAACCAGTACGGGATGAGAGATGTCCAGGCAAGCTAGCAGTAGGCCCCACCTCAGCTGACCAGCGGGAGATCCTGAGCTCAGGGTGGCGAAGCTGGTAAGTGCCAACACCAGGACCCCCATTATGCCTTCGCACAGCCAGGGGAGTTGGCAGACGCAAGTGTGGACAAGCATCTACCAGAGGCTGAGCCTCCCCATGTTTTAGCCCAGCCCTCTGGGAGGAGGAGACCTTTAGCGGCCAGATCACTCCTCCCCCACACCTCATGCCTCAAGCTTCAGTGTAACCTGGGGAAATGCAGAAAGAGTCCACCTGGCTTGCGCACACATCAGCCAGCTCCAGCTTACTACCAGGTCAGTTACATCATTATATAGCTTCTATCTGCCAGAATCAGAGGCCTCAGCACACAAAGCCAATAACCAGGCCCCCAGCATGAGAAGGGCATGGGCCAGAGCCCCCTGTGCAACAGAAGCAGAGATGCACTTTCAAAGCCACAAAAAAGGCTATCACGATGAGCAAAAAGCAACTTAGAAAAGCAAAGACCATAGATTATGACTATGGGGACAGGGAAGATCAAAATATGAATGCAGAAGAGGACAGTATTGACATTATACACACATCTGAAGCCCCAAAAGGGAATATGAACTGGTTTCAAGCCCAAAAACCCTTCTTGGTAGAACTCAAGAAGGATTTTAAAAGTCAAATTAGAGAGAGAGAAGAAAAATTGAATAATTCCTTTAAAAATACAGTTGACAAAATGGAAAAAAAAAATTCCCTGAAGAAAACAACTCCTTAAAAAGTAAAATTGGCCAAATGGATATGGAGGTACACAAGCTAACTGAAGAAAACAACTCCTTAAAAAATAAAATTGGCCAAATGGAAAAGGAGGTACAAGAGCTAACTGAAGAAAACAATTCTTTAAAAATTAGACTTGGGCAAGTGCAAGCTAATGACTATAAGGCATCAAAAATCAGTCAAAAAAAATCAAAAAAATAGAAGAAAACATAAAATACCTCATTGGAAAAACAACTGACCTGGAAAATAGATCCAGGAGAGACAGTTTAAAAATTATTGGTCTACATGAAAGCCATGATGAAGAAAAGAGCCTGGACAGTATATTCCAAGAAATCATCAAGGAAAACTTCCCTGAGGTCCTAGAACCAGAGGATACAAGTCATCAAAAGAATCAGCTCCTGAAAAGAGATCCCAAATTGAAAACACCAAGGAATATTGAGCCAGATTCCAGAATTATCAGGTCAAGGAGAAAATACTACAAGCAGCCAGAAAGAAACAATTCACGTATTGTGGAACTACAATCAGGATCACACAGGACCTTGCAGCTTCTACATTAAAAGATCAGAGGGCTTGGAATATGATATTCTGTGAGGCAAAGGAGGTTGGATTGCAACCAAGCATCAGCTACCCAGCAAAATTGAGCATAATCTTTTAGGCAAGGAGATGGATATTCAGTGAAATAGGGGACTTCCGGAGCTTCCTGATGAAAACACCAGAGCTCATTGGAAAATTTGATCTTCAAATACAAGACTCAAGAGAGGCATAAAAAGATAAACAGGAAAGAAAAAGAAAAAAAAAACCACCTTGTTATTCAGTAAGGGCAAATTGTTTATATCCCTGCATAAGAAGAAGATACTTGTAAATCTTGAGAATTGTATCTTTATTATGACATTTAAAAGGGATATACATAGACAGGGGGCATGGGTATAAATTAACTGACATGATGATTTAAAAAAAACCTAATTAAGTGGTGAAAAGGGATTGTAATGGGAAAGGAGGGAAGGAGGAGGCAGAAAAAGGTAAATTATATCACTTGAAGAGGCACAAAAACATTATAGCAGAGGGAAGTGAGGGAGGGAGATGAGTATTGTTTGAACTTTACATTCATTGGATTTGGTTCTAGGAGGAAATAACATACTCTGTTAAGTATAGAAATCTAACTTGTCCTACAAGCAGTAGGAGGGTAAAAGGGAAAGAAAAGGGAGAGGGGGACTGAGAGAAGGGAGGGAATGTTGAGGGAGGCTGTGGTCAAAAGCAAACCTCATTTGAGGAGGAAAAGGGAGAAGGGAGAAATAAAAGCATAAATAAAGAGGAAATAGGATGGAGAGAAAACACAGATAGGAATAATCATAACTGTGAATGTGAATGGGATGAACTCTGCCATAAAAGAGAAGCAGATAGCAGAATGGATTAAAAACTATAATCCTACAATACATTGTTTACAAGAAACACATTTGAAATAGGGATACACATAGGATAAAGATAAAAGGCAGGAGTAGAATATATCATGCTTCAGCTGAAGTAAAAAGAGCTGGGGAAGCAATCCTAATCTCAGACAAAGCAAAAGCAAAGATAGATATAACTAAAAGAGATAAGGAAGGAAACTATAAACTGCTAAAAGGCACCACAGACAATGAAGTAATATTACTAAACATATATGCACCAAGTGGTATAGCATCCAGATTTTTAGAGGAGAAGTTAAGGGAGTTACAAGAAGAAATAGATAGCACAACTATACTAGTGGAGGGCCTTAACTTCCCCCTCTCTGAACTTGATAAATCTAACCTCAACATAAATAAGAAAGAAGTGAAGGAGGTGAATAGAATTTTAGAAAAGGTGGATATTATGGTAGACCTCTGGAGAAAATTGAATGGGAATAGAAAGGAATATATATACACTTTTCTCAGCAGTACATGGCACATACACATAAACTGACTGCGTACTAGGGCATAAAATCTTTACAATCCAGTGCAGAAAGGCAGAAATATTAAATTCATCCTTTTCAGATCATGATTCAATAAAAATTATGTATAATAAAGGGCCATGGAAAGACAGACTAAAAATTCATTGGAAACTGAATAATCTAATCCTAAAGAATACATGGGTCAAACAACAAATCAGAAACAATCAATAGCTTCATTCAAGAGAATGACAATAATGAGACAACATACCAAAACCAATAGGATGCAGCCAAAGCAGTTCTTAGGGGGAATTTCATATGTCTAAATGCTTATTTGAATAAAATAGAGAAAGAGGAGATCAGTGAATTGGGCATACAACTGAAAAAGCTAGAAAAAGAACAAATTAAAAATCCTCAATTAAATACCAAATTAGAAATACTGAAAACCAAAGGAGAGATTAATAAAATTGAAATTAAGAAAACTATTGAACTAATAAATAAAATTAAGAGCTGGTTTTATGAAAAAAACAATAAAATTGATAAACCTTTGGTTAATTTGATTTTAAAAAAATGAAAAGAGTGAATTCACCTCCAATGAAGAAGAAATTAAAACAATAATTGGGAATTAATTTGCCCAACTGTATGCCCATAAATCTGACAATCTTACTGAAATGGATGAATGTTTACAAAAATAGAAATTGCCCAGATTAACAAAAGAGGAAGTAAAATATTTAAATAACCCCATCTCAGAAAAAGAAATTGAACAAGCCAACAATGAACTCCCTAGGAAAAAATCTCCAGGGCCAGGTGAATTCACAAGTGAATTCTGTCAAACATTTAAAGAACAATTAATTTCAATACTACATAGACTATTTGAGAAAATTGGCAAAGGAGTCATACCAAATTCTTTCTATGATATAAATGTGGTACTGATATCTAAACCAGGAAGAGTAAAAAAAGAGAAAGAAAATTGTAGACCAATTTCCCTAATGAATATAAATGCAAAAAATTTAAATAAAATATTGGCAAAAAGATTACACCAACTTATCATGAGAATCATACACTTTGATGAGGTAGGGTTTATGCCAGGAATGCAGAGCTGGTTCAATATTAGGAAAACTATCAACATAATTGACCATATCAACAACAAAAGTAACAGAAAGCATATGGTTATCTCAGTAGATGCAGGAAAAGCTTTTGACAAAATACAACACCCATTCATATTAAAAACACTAGAGAGCATAGTAATAAATGAAGCCTTCCTTAAAATGATAAGTAGCATCTGTCTAAAACCGTTAGTAAGCACTATATGTAATGGGGATAAGCTAGATACATTTCCAGTAAGACTGGGGCTAAAACAAGGATGTCCATTATCACCACTGTTATTCATTATGGCACTAGAAATGTTAGCTTTAGCAGTAAGAGAAGAAAAATAAATTGAAGGAATTAGAATAGGCAAAGAAGAAACTTTGAAGATGATATTATGATATACTTAGAGAATCCTTCGAGAATCAAGTAAAAAACTACTTGAAATAATAAACAAATTCAGCGAAGTTGCGAAATATAAAATAAACCCACATAAATTATCTTCATTTCTATATATTACTAACAAAGCCCAGCAGCAAGAGATAGAAAGAGAAGTTCCATTTAAAGTTACTATAGACATTATAAAATATTTGGGGGTCTACCTGCCTAAACAAACCCAAGAACTATATGAACATTACAAAACACTTTTCGCACAAGTAAAGTCAGATCTAAATAATTGGAAAAACATGAGTTGCTCGTGGGTAGGCCAAGCTAACATAATAAAAATGACAATTTTACGTAAGTTAATTTACTTATTCAGTGTCATACCAATCAAACTACCAAAAAATACTTTATAGAGCTAGAAAAAATAACAACAATTAATCTGGAAGAACAAAAGGTCCAGCATATCAAGAGAATTAATGAAAAGAAATGCCAGGGAACGTGGCCTAGCCATACCAGCTCTTAAATTGTATTATAAAGCAGCAATCATCAAACCTACTTGGTACTGGCTAAGAAATAGAGGGGTAGATCAGTGGAATAGGTTAGGTAACCAAGACACAGTAGTCAATGATTATAGTAATCTACTGTTTGATAAACCTAAAGACCTCAGCTTCTGGGATTAGATATCACTATTTGACAAAAACTGCTGAGAAAACTGGAAAATAGTATGGCAGAAACTGGGCATACACCATGTGGCACAGTGTATGAAAATGAAGTCCAAATGGGTACATGATTTAGATATAAAGGCTGATACTATAAACAAATTAGGGGAACAAGGAATAGTTTACCTGTCAGATTTAGAGAATGGAGGAATTTATGACCAAACAAGAGATAGAGAACACTCTGAAATGCAAAATGGATAATATTGATTATATTAAATTGAAAAGTTTTTGCACAAACAAAGCCAGTGCAACCAAAATTAGGAGAGAAGCAGAAAACTGGGAAAGAACTTTTATGACTAGTGTCTCTGATAAAGGCCTCATTTCTAAAATATATAGAGAACTGAGTCAAATTTATAAGACTACACGTCATTCTCCAATTGATAAATGGTCAAAGGATATGAGCAGGCAGTTTTCAGAGGAAGAAATTAATTAAAGCTATAGTCATGAAAAAATGCTCTAAATCACTATTGATTAGAGAAATGCAGATGAAAGCAACTCTGAGGTACCACCTTACACCTATCAGATTGGCTAACATGACAAAACAGAAAAATGATAAATGTTTGAGAGGATGTGGGAAAATTGGAACACTAATTCATTTTTGGTGGAGCTGTGAACTGATCCAACAATTCCAAAGAGCAATTTGGAACTATGCCTGAGGAGCTATAAAAAATGTGCATACCCTAGGATCCAGCAATAACATTTCTAGGGCTGTATCACAAAGAGATCATAAAAATGGGAAAAGTACCCACGTGTACAAAAATATTTATAGCAGCTCATTTTGTGGTGGCCAAGAACTTGAAATTGAGGTGATATCCATTAATTGGGGAAAGATTGAACAAGTTGTGGTATATGAATGAAATGGAATACTGTTGTGTTATAGGAAATGATGAACAAGTGGACTTTAGAGAAACCTGGAAAGACTTATGTGAACTGATGCTGAGTAAAAGTAAGCAGAACCAGAAAAACATTATACACAGTAACAGCCATAATGTGTGATGACTGAGTTTGACAGACTTAGCTTTTCTCAGCAATGCAAGGACCTAAAACAACTCCAAAAGACTCATGATGGAAAATGCCATCCTCATCCAGACAAAGAACTATGGAGCCTGAACTGATATTGAAGCAGACTAATTCCTTTTTTTTTTTTCTTTTTCTCATTGCTAGTCCCATTCATTCTAATTTTTCTATACAGCATGACTAATGTGTATGTATGTTTAATAGGAATGTATGTGTAGAGGCTATATTGGATTGTGTGCCATCTTGGGGAAGAGGAAGAGAGAGAAAATTTAAAAGTAAATAAATTACCTTAAAAACAAATTGTTCTCTTGGTTTTGGTTATTTCACTGCATCAATTGATACTACCCAGAATTCTCTGAAATCATTTTAAAAAAACATTTCTTATGGTACAGATTATATTTTGTTACTTTCATTTACCACAATTTTTTTCATCTGTTCCCCTTAGATTCTTGTTCTTTGTTTTGTTCCATCCCCCTGCCCCTGTGTTCCCTTTTCCCCCCAGCCCCATCTTAGGATCAAGAAGTTTACTTTGGTTCCTTGGTATTATCC